>NW_010525362.1:0-16663 GCF_000687285.1 Phaethon lepturus | reverse complement strand
GCCACCAAACCCTCCACACGCGAACCCGGTGCACCCTCACAAGACAATTTATTTTTTTGGGATTTGCTCTGAAACTCAGAGAAGCTGAAAACGCACTGAAATTTATACATACGACTGATACTCTGTGAAGGGGTGGTCTGAAAAAACCCACATTTCATAAAAACTGGTGCGAGTTTATGTGTCTTCACACTAACTAAAGCAAACCTTCCTCTGGAAAACAAGAAGGAAGCAACAAGCTATCAGAACTACTCTAAGAAAAGGATGGAGAAGGTGGCCTCCTGAGGACTCTTCCAGGCATGTTTTGGAAGTTTCCATGGGCCAAAGTCTAGTATTCTATCACAGTAGAAGCAAAACACAATATACCAGCCCGTGCCAAATGTCGGTTTAAAAAATACTTAGTCAGCATCTTTTTTCATGTTAAAATTACAATCCTATTAAAACAGCTGGAATTATCGTTTAACAGGGAAATTGTATAATTAAAAATCAATTATTCATGAAGAAGTCCTTGGAAATACCAGACACTAAGAGCCCGACCATGAACCCAGCCTAAGCCAGGCCTTGATTTATGCTCTTGTGATTTCAAGGCAACCTCTGAATAGATGTTGTACCATTTACTGAGACAAATAAAGTGACTGACAGTGGACTTACGAAAAAGTGTCTCTGGATGGTACAAAACTATATCAGATGTTATAACCTGTGGGTTCAGAATTGTAGACTAGTAAAAGGAAACTTGCCATGTTGTTGTGGGGGTAAGGGAGCCTTTAAATAATCAGAATAAAGCACAGCAAGACACGATACCACCATTTCTGTGACGCCGGGATTTCATTCGCACTGATTTTTGTTTGTTTGTTTTGCTGTTTCAGGTGCAGGTCTCAGCATCAGTGATAATGAATCTTGTCATGGCAGCCAGGACGGCAGTAGCATGGCTAACTCCCAGATTGTAGAGCTTAGAAGAATACCCATAGCAGACACTCACCTCTAACTCCACAGCTTGCTTGTTTTTTTGTTGTTGGTGGTGGTGGTTTTTTTAACTCAAGCCTCAGTATTTTTATATTTGTACTCCCTTTTGCACTAAAACACTATATGAAACTGTATAGTAGAATGCTGTGAGCTTTGCTGAACGTTTAACAAGGAAAGTTTGCTTGAGGTTTTGTATATCATAAAATAAACTGTACATTTTTTACAGTGGCTGATCATCAATAGATCCCATGGCAATTGGCCTAGATTTGTATCTTGTAGCTAGATGACATATTTCACAAACTGTAGCTTTTTAAATTAACCTGTACGTGTAACACTGATTAATAAAAACAGTAGAGTCCGTTTGATACAAACAAGTCTGTTATTTCTGCTTGCTGCTTGTGGAGCTGGAAGATATGCAGACACCCTGTTGGACAGAAAAGCTTTTTAATTACACAGTTGTTCTAAGTTTTCCTAAGCTGTACTGTTGTCACTGGTCTTTGAGTACCCAAATCTGTGAACTTTACAAATTCACATAAAGACGCAGTCTCGAGACAGAAAGCTTGAAATTTAAATTGTGATATGATAAAAGATGCAATGATCTGAAACAAACAGAAGGAAAGGGAGATGAAGGACAAGAGTGAAACCACTGGCAGCTGCATGTTGTTGACTGCGTTACCTTGCTGGTTTCATAATATGAAACTTTCTCATTCTTCTCACAGTCAGAAATAAGGCAGAATTCCAAAGAGTTGAATTTTCTGTTAATCTGTGTGGGTGCTACACTGATATCCCTGTTCTGATGGAAGGGTTCAAGTATTGCATTATAAACAGAGTTAGATCAGTAATCTGGGGTCATAAATGAGCAAGAAAAGTTCCTCCCTTGGAAAAAAAACTACAGAGGAAGTTTTTCAGAACTGAGAGGGGGAGGCAGGCTGATCTGGTAGGAATCATTAACTCTGCTTCTGCACAGACATTCTGGAAGAAAAACACATTAAAGCAGGAGACTAAGGGAATTTTCCTCTGAACATTTCTGAGCATAGTATAGAAACACAGTAAATGAGAAAGCAAGCCTTTCATACCTTCTTCAGGAACTTGCCTAAAGGCTTAGTGCTGGGCAAGATCTGAGCAACAACCTCTCCCTTTAAAAGAAAACTTTTGTTATGGAAACCTTTCTGTGAATTTTACTACAGTGATATACAAGTTTTTCTGTATCTAATTACTTGCTGAGCCAAAAAAAAAAAAAAAAAAAAGCCAAACAAACCCGACTTTCTGTGTTCCCGTTCTGTAATAGCTGGTAGGAATGCACAGCTTACAGTCATCACTCACATTCGTAGCAGACATAATCTTTAAGGTCTAATGCAAAAGCATTCACAGACACAGCAAACTATTTCTAGTCAGCAAAGCCCTTAAACAAGTGCTTCTCAAGCATTTGAATTGATGGGAAATGAGAGTATGTCTATATTTAATTAGTACACATTCTGCTGCATCAAGTCGTAGATTTCTGACTCCCAGGAATTTTGTTGACCCTGTTTATGCTGGTCATGTTACGGAGCAAACAGGGACAAGTCTTTGTGGTCAGTGGCGAAACTTACTGGGGGGGTGAGGGAGAAATGAGCCCTGCTTCACCGTGGGCAATACCCAGAAGCACAGGGCAGCTGGGGAGACCCATGTGCCCGTGCAGAAGGGGAAACGTTGTGCATCTGAAGCATCGTGCGTGACTTTATAGAAGAGTGAACCATCTAATCATATTTCATAATTCGCTTTTCTGACCATACCTACACCTGCTGAAGAGGGACATTCTGGGCACTTGAATGAACTGCAGGTATCATCAAAATAAATCTCTCAGTCTGGAGTTAAAATTAGTTTTGGACGCTTTGCAATATAGTGACAATCTACTTTTTTAATTTCTACACAGGAAACCTGGCTCTTGAGGAATTTTTTATTTTATTTAATTCTTCCTGAATCAACTAAGATGAGTATTGTCCATTGCTAATACCGTCCACCCACTAAAGCCTTAACGTGAAGCCTGGCCCTGCAGAATGATTGCAACACTTGCGCAGTTGCAAGAGAGTCAGGGCTGTAGCAGATGTCTCATTACTCGCAGTACACGCTACTACATGCTGAGAGAAAGCTTATAAAACAGGGATGTTTGTTTGATTTTGACTCACCACCATAAATGTTAATACTTCGTGTCACTTCAACTTGTTGCACAACTGGCCTGGTTAGGGATTTACCGTGGATGCATCAGCATTTTCAGAGCAGATCAGAAGGATGACGTCCGCTGCCAACATTTGTTGAATTTTAAATCTCTAGGTGGTGCTCATATTGTTTAAGATCATGAGATGAACTGTGTTATTGTTCTAGAACCTTGGTTTTTTTAAAGAAAATACTCTGCCTGTAGGAAATTCAGTGTTTTAATAGCACGGGTGTCTCGCTGTTTTTTTTTTTTGCTGTTCGTTGAGCAGACAAAGATTGAGATGGGAGCATCTCAATCAGAGATGTCAGTCAGAGCTGTGTGCTCTGCCTCAGATGTGCCCGACAGCCACACCTGGACGGGAGTACCTTACAGTTGGCTTGACTTAACCTAACCAGACTGAAAGCCTCTTGTGGTTCCCTGGTCTCAGGCATTATTTAAAATTTGATGGAGAGTATAAACATTTCTTTGTTTCTGTGAGGCAAGTGAATCCACAGCTAGATAGCTTTCAAACCAAGTGTTACCACAGGGCCTGCCGTGCTAAGATAACTTAACGCATTCAACCCTTTGCTTTGTTCCTGTATAGTGAAGAACATCAGGACACTCGCTGCCTTTGCTTTTTTTGCTATAAAAGGAGCCATAATTTCTCCACAAGAGGCTATTTTCTGTGTTTTGAGGGGTAGAAGGAGCTGAGGTTAATATGGATGTAACATTTCATACTTTTCTGTGTGAAGTATACTCCTTTTCCAGACAAGCTTCACCTACAGCTGCTTAAATAGGTGTGTGTATCAGATGAACGAATGTGTGTGTTTCAGGAGTTTATCGCCACTCTTATGCCAGCATATTTAAATTCACTATTTTAAAAGATGTCTGAATATATTTCACATTCAAGCGTGTAACTGGTGAAAAACTCTAAATTCAACAGACATCTTTTAGGTGACATTTTAGAGAAAGCCAGTGTGGAAGATTCTGGTTTCACTTTTCTTGGTACATATCCAAAATAAGTTAATTTGTGTCAGGGACCTGCACAAAAATATTCACAGTTTTTTTTTCTTTAGAACCCAGTTGAGAGCCCCAATATATCCATGTTCTGTCTCTACCATGCAAATGCTTAGTATTGCAATATCCTACATCCAAAGTCATCATCCTGCCGAGAACTTCACCGCGAGAGCTTTGATCTGCAAAGGATTAAATTGTATTGAGAGCTTTACAGCAATAAAGTGCCTATGTGCTCAACATAAAATTATGTTAAACTGAGTGATCATGCAGAGGTTTGACTAGAAAATTGCTTAAGTTCAGGCATATCCTGCCTTCAGATACATTTCACTATAGCTCAGCCTGTACTGTGGACCTCAAGCGACTACTGTAGATTCTGCTTCACCAGCACAGGTGTTACCCAGTAAGAAATCAGAATATGTGCTCAGTTTGCTGGCAGCAGAATTTGCTCCCATGTTACTTGTACAGACAATAACATTGAAAATAGCACATGCAAGTTTGGGCTCATCTGCTCCATTCAATATATACTTCTGTTAATTTTCACAGAAAAAAAGAGAATTTCCATTTTTCATTTTATTGTTCAAAATCATCTTCTATGCAATAAATACTTTGAAATAATAACAACGTAATACTCTTGTATGCAATAAATACATAGAAATAATTGCAACATGGTACTCAAGCAGTATTGAAAGCAATACCTAGGACTAATGACGTGCTGACACTGAGAAAATAGTTGTGTAGTCTGGCCTAAATGGTAGCCCAAAGAACCTAAAAATGGTTTTGGTTGGTTGGGTGGGTTTTAACCAGGTCAAAGTTGTGTTCATGGTAGAGACAGAATTTTCACAAATACACAAGATTTGGAGAAAATTATGTATACTTTTTGTTCTTATTGCATTTCAACTATTTTTGCAAACACAGAGACTAATGTGGCATCTCTTTGGTCCTGCCATTCTGCTCAGCGTCCTCAGGAACATGAGTGCTTTGCTTTTCCTGGAGGTGATGGGTTTACTCACAGGATTACTTTGCCAGCGGCTTGTACTACAATCTACCAGAAGGACTTTCCCGGATATCCGGAAAAGAGAAATGTATTCTGGGAACTGTGAGCACAGAGCTTGAGAGTATAGATTTAATAACCCTGACACTACTCCCTACCTCAAGTGTACAGCTTGGACATGGCCCCAGGAACATCTCGTAACAATGGCTGGTGTCAAAAGTGCAGGGGAGAGCGTTTACTGAAGCTGTCAGGATTTCCCCCAGCTCCGCAGGTAGGCTTTGAAGACAATGTGGTCACTCCTCTGCTGTAGCACTGATCTGAGCACACAGTGATTTTATCCAGGGATGCTATAACTTCCAAAATCTATCATCTTCAGTGTGTCTCTACTCTTCGTGCAGAACAAACAGCAGCATCTGGCCTATCTTTTGGTGGTTCAAAGTATGTGTGAAGCACAAGTACATGTCACCATGTTCACGCAGACAGAAAATAATCATGGGACATAAGAATTTAATATAATAAAAATAAATTCAGTTTCAATCTGGAAGCTGAAACACTCCGGTCCAGGTTATGAAACACATTTCCCTGGAAACTTCTTGGCTCCTGCTTTGCAATTCCTGAACCAAAGTTAAGCATGTGATTTCCCAGTTTCCTAACTGGAAAGAGTCACAGGCACGGGATATACAGTTGCCAGCAGGGGTGCGAGAAAAGGGGGGTGCCTGAAATCTCCCTTTGCTCTCAGCCTTCTGCAGTGCACAACCGTATGATGCACCACCTTCATCCCCTCTGTGCAGGACACACCATGACGCTGCTGCCTCACATCTCTCTGTTCCCCATGGTGGGGAAGCAGAGAAGAAAACACAAAAATTTTCCTATCTGGCAAGGACCAGACAGATTCCTGCTCCACTTGCACGCAGGACCATATTTCTTTTTGCTTTTGGAGAAGCATGTCCTGGAGGCTGGGACAGAGCAGGGTGGGAAAGAATGGACAAACAAATGATGACCTTGCTCAAAATCCTTGTTGTGCCCTGATAAAGGGAGATAGCAAGTTGTTCCTCACTAAGTGCATGCATGTGGTTTTTCCTGCAGGACGGTAACACGGTCAGCCCCACCGCCTCTGTTGCGGCACACAGGTGATACCTGCGCTAGCGACTCAAACAGGGTTTGTTCTTTGGTGCTTCAGCCCCGAAATGAGCCCCAGTCATGTCTGTTTTCCATGCCACAGGTACTGCTTGCAACACTCCTTGCAGCAGAAATCTAAAAACACCCCACTGACCGACTTTCTTCTGATGAAAGATTGACCCTTCTTCCTGATGTCCTGCTTGTCCAGCATCTCACTCGCGGCCACTGGCCCACACTCCTCCCCAAAGAGACTCTTTACTCACTTATTCTTTCTAATAGCATTGGCCGCAATAGCAAACGGGCTTGTGCTCCCTCGTCCTCAGCCAGGCCTTTGAAAGGGCATAATGCCAAAGGTGAATCTTCTGGTTTTCTGTCTTGTAAGAAGGAACCAGTTTCTTTCTTAATTCTTTGTTGTTCTGCAATTACCGTGTTTTGTACCTTCTGCTGGATAAGGCCCTAACGTGTCACAGCCTACTCCAGCAAAAAACAGTTGAGACCATCCTCAGAGTGCAGCATATGCCTGCTTGTCTATTTGAATGGTAAAATACATAGTTCACTGGTCAGTGTGTCTCCACCCATGTGAATCCTGTGTCCAGCTATTGTCTGTTTTACACTTAATAAACCTGGTCTAGCTATTTTAACTGGAACTTCCTGCAAGTTTTGGGACATGCGTGCTCCCTTGTGGTATCTCTGGATTTTTCTGTCCCGGCGAATGCTGAAACCTTGCCTGCGCTGAGGCACAGCCATGCACAGGCAGTGGAAACCTTCCACCCCAATCATTAGACTAATCTCAAAGTTTAAGAGGTGAGTTTGAATTTGGCGGGGCTGCCGAGGGCCCCTTGATTGTGAGCAGTTCTCTGATTAGCTGTCTAATGTATAAAAGGTGAGAGGTCTGGAGCTTCTGGCATCCCTTACATGTGCTCTGGGCAGTTCCTTGGAAGGGTGAGAGTAGGTACTCCTGGCAGGAAGAAAATACAGATGCAGAACACAAAGAGGAGAAACTGCTGAGAGCTTCCTTGCCTTCATTTTTTCACGTTTTCCATCAGGCAGTCACTTCCCACTATTTCCATATGCATGATGCCTTCTGACGAGCATTGCATGCTGATTCAGAGCACCTAAGGCAAGCTCTGCGATTCTCCTTCAAGGACCATGTGCCTACAGCTTTTAGGTTCTCCTATCTTGACAGCCAGATTAATAAGAATCATGTTAATTTACAGCACTAAGGGTCTTTTCAGGGTTAAGACTGTATGAGCTGCTTATATTCAGTGCTGGCAGAGACCTCTGTTACACATTAGAAGACCTCTAATTCTGGCCCTTAGTGGACTAAGGTTGACCTATGGCAGCGGCGCGGACCATTGCTGTTTGACCAGCTGGGAAACAGTCTACCGACCTTAAAAACCATGCTCTACTGTGGGGTGCAGAGCAAGGACCAGAAGGGCACATGCCAGGCAGTTACTAGCAAGCCTTCTGATTTTCAAATGGAAGGGCTCATTACAAACATCGGGAGATTAATATTAAAGATAATCTTCTGAGCATGGAAAAGAATCCCACCTAGCCTCAGGAGATGGACAGCTAAATCCTCGGAGCCAGTATACACAGTTATGCCATCTGACCCCAGGGACACAGACCTTGTTTTTGAAAGCAGCGTGCTCTAGAGGAGAAAGTAAATGGAAAAACAATATCATCTTGCTTTCCTAACCCAGAAAAGGAGCCTTGAATGTTCCTGAAAACAATCTTTTTTTGCAAAGGAAACAAAAGTGAGATTTTTCTGCTCCTCATAAAACTGAGGCTAACACGATTAAAAAATGTCATAGCTTTCTGAAACTGTGTGAATTAGCAAAGAAACAAAGTATGCATTTCTAACTTCTCTGGTTATATTCTGGTTATATAATATTATATTCAAATACTCTCAGAAATACCGTTAGAATTACTTTCTTCTTTGCAGAAGTACTAGCCAACAAAAAGGCAGTGTTTTACGTATCATATGAAGTAAGTTAACATCTAGATCATAAAACACAAAGTTAGTGCCTGTGGACCACAAGTGTTCAGAATTCATTAGTTCTGACTAATTGAACTGCTTGTTACTTATTTTAACCTGATATCTACTCTAGAAGGAAAATTGTTGTGTTGAAATTAATTAAAGCCCCTTATTTTTGTCTTATATGAGTTTTATATTAGTGGTGGCAATACATGTTTTGCTCAAAATTAGGTCCATTATTTCTCTTTTCCTGGGGGAGAGGGAAACAAAGGCATGCTTAATTCCTTGTGCTGGAGAGAGAGCTTCTGTATTGTGAATAGCTCAGTATGTTATGAATTAGTCTTAAACTTAAATAAATAAATAAGACTTTAAACAAATAATACTTCTTGGATTTGGGAGGGGAGGTTTGAAAGTGAGATGTTCGCATGTCTGTATTTCTATAGAAAGAATACAGAGAGCAGGAAGGGATGGGGGGTGTTTAATCCCATTAAGTGTGAAGAAGAGTGTCTTCCTGGTAAGACCCATTCTAGGCCAAAACTAAAAACATGGAAAACGAATCAGTGACAGTGGGTGTCATTGTCTTAGCATGATTATGAGCAACTGCAGGATTTGGCCTGGGGTGACTGTTTTCATTTGTACTGGCAGGGTACACTCAGCAGTGACTGCTCTGCTGCTTCTCAAGGTCGGATCCTGATCCAGTGGCTCTGAGAAAATATTTCTTAACATCAGATTTCACTGGCTAGAATTTATGTTTTGTATTTGCAGGCATGAAAATCTGGTCTTAACTGACCCGTGTTGTGAACATAAAGGCTATTTTTGGTTTGGAGGTGGAGAAACCGAATCTCCAGGTCTCCCATAAAACCTGGCATACAGCGTCAGTCAATTCGGTGTGAGACGGGGGTGTGTGCAATCCCAGCAAAGACAGCAGAGTCTGTGACTGACACGTCGGCGTTAGAAAGGCTTGACCTGATCGTGGCTGACCGTTTTTATTGATGTATGACCTTGCGCTCAGCCGCCCACCTGCAAGCCTACGTCTTGGCATGAGCTTGGTCTCAAACACGACTCTTGGCGGGGGTCCTTCCTGTGGAGCAGTCGTGTGGAGCAGAGGGGGGGGAGCCGGTGGGCAGACGGAGCCGGTGGGCAGAGGTGTCTCCTGCACCGGCAGCGCAGATGCATCTGGCAGACCCGGCTCACTCGCAGCCCTTGAGCCGTAACGCACGAGCTTCACGCTTTTGCCTGCCCACCTGCTATCCTGTGCAGTGTCCCAGAATCAATGCCCTTAGTGCTCGCCTGCCCTTGGCTTTCCGCTACAGAAACCGGAGTGTATCTGAAACCATCGCCCTCATTTCTGGCTAGGACTTTATTAACGTGAAGTTCGCCATCCAACTCCCCACATACACCAGACATGCATGCAGCAGAACTGACCCTCCGGGAGGTATTTGCATACAGCAGAGACAAAACAGATTTTGCTTCTCTCACCTCCTTTGCCCAAAGTCTCACTTCCCCCTTCTCCTGCAGCCACAGTGACAGCCTGGGGCAATGCCCAGGTGATGGCTTGGGTCTTCTGCCTCTCCCAGTCCTCAGGGGGACCATGCTATAGTATGGTATAGACCATGCTGGATCTTCTTCCAGAGGACTATTGCTGGCATCCAGATTGCAGGTCTAGGTGGGACAGAGATAAAACATTGCAGTGCCCATGTTTCACATGTCTTGAGGGTGGAGATCTTGAAGAAGGACTAGTTTCATCTGGTCAAATCCACCTTTATATCTTCAGTTTGTGCAGTCTCATGGATCGTGCAAGTTCCAGCTACATTCTGGATGAAATGTGGTTAATTGTCTAGACCCCCAGGGCATGCCTGTGACCAGCATGTTAGGAAAGAGCTTTGGAAACTGGTCTGGCACCAGGTGAGAGGAGGAGAGGACTTGGGAAGCTGCAGGCCTGGGCTCTTGAGGCCCAAAAGGCAAGGAAGAGAGAACAGGTTAGCTTGCTGGTGTCCTGGGATCTTTCCAGGTCTCAGTTTTAGCCAGTAGCAAGGCTACCAGGAACCCTCAATCAGTTGCACAATGTGGACCACCTGGGCCCATGGCAGCCCAGCCCACAGCCCAGGATCAGCAAAATCTGACCTGGCTTCTGTGTAAGCAGGACCTGGAGAGTGCATGGATGTGAAGCTACCATATCTATAGGCTCTGTGATACACACTGGACAATTGGTATGTGCACAGTGCAAGTCAAAGATGAGCATCATGTGTGTTGCAATGGCTTGTTGTGGTGGATGGAAAGTTAGAGTCTGCTCCTTGCCTGCTGTAGTTGCCTCCTGTAGAAAGGACACAACTGGTTTGAGCCCTCCAGCTCAATGAATTCAGATTTTGGTTTCTTTCAGAGACACTATTTTTCTTAAGTTCCAAAAAACTTAAGTCCTCTTCAGGCAAGAGTTCCAGGGTATCACTGTTGTCAGTTTGTATAGAGATGGTGAAAATTATTAATAATACAAAACAGCAGCTTACTGTGATGTTGCTTTGGTAAGTAATAAAAATGTGAAGGTTTTTCTTTGTGTCAAGAAGACAGAAAGATACACCAAAAATACACATATTATTAATGTCTGATTAAATGCCTCTTGCTCTTGACATGACTATAATTTTCACCATTCAGTAAGACAGTGCACTATCTTTACATATGACTAGTATACTCTGGAATGCCTGACCTTGATTAAAAACAAACAAGCTTCTCAATTTTAAAGGAAGAGGAAAGGAAATTCTATAGATAACATGCTAGGTTCCTTTTTTTTTGTTTGTCCTTGTATCTTTTTTTTTCTTTCATACCTAACTGTGTCATCGTTGAAGTAAGCACTGAACACTGCTGCGTTTCATCCCATGCAAATACAGGGTCTTTAACATCATCTAAAGATCAAGGTTACATTTTTGCTTGGAGGTAATGTAATAATATTTGTTTGGAGTTTGTGAGTGAATAGGAAAGGAGAGGTTATCTATGCACATGCACTTTACTGAAAGTGAATGCTTTTTCCCATGGAAAGCAGCCTGAATATTCAATCATTAATTTGCAAAACAAACAACCCAAAAGAACTTGGCTTGCGCCTTCCGTATGCATCTAAAGGGATTTAGTCAGAATTAACTACATATGCAGGCACACCACGTGACGCTTGATTGCAGCTTCCATTTGGCTGCAAATTTTTCAGCTGGAACCAGCATCCAGTGTGCAGGGAAGGTGCATGGTGCCACAGGGGTGTGATGATGATGCTGGGGAGCAAGACGCTTTGACAGTCCCTTATGCTATTGCATGACAGCATCCTCCTCGAGGATTTCAGTAGGGTACTGCTCTGCTCTCCTGCCCTTCTCTGCTCAAGTGCTCCTCCTTAATGATTTTATTGAGAGTAGTTGCCTGCTGGAGATGAAGATAACCAACTCGCTGTGCCCGAGGAAAGCCACTAAAAGCAACGAACAGCTGTTGAAATGGGACGTACTGGTCTTTCCAGGAATACAGATGCCTCTAGCCCTTCTTTGCAATCTCAGTATTGGTTGGGGTAGTTTTATGTAGAGCATACCATGAACATGAGCGTGTTGTGAATGCTAGGAGGTGTATGATTAAGGGTTTAAATCCATGTCAGTTTGAAAGGGGTGAATCAAAATGATTGGGACCCCCCTTTTTTTTTCCCACATAAAATATTAATAATGCCACATGATGAATTTTCAAATTGAAAGGAACTATCCAACATCTGCTAAGTCCACATTGAAACAAAAGAAATGAAACTTCCTACCTGCCTCAATTAGGTTTTCCAAGACACCCATCACTTCAGTAATTAAGTGATTCCTTGTTTCTCAAACTGTACCAGCCACTGCCAAATAAAATACAACCGTTTAATCATGTTAAATTAGAGCTATAATAATATTAGTCATTGCCTAATAGCCTTTTTTAAGCCACTAGAAAAGTAAAGTCTTGCCAAGAAGACTGTTACCCTTCCGCAGTATAAATCAATAAATCATAATTGTACTGTGTACCTTGACCTCTTTTCTACCACAGCATGGAAAACAAACAGCAGGAAGCAAGAGACTGGTTAAGTAATTTAAAACAATTTGTAAACTATAATTCAAGAGACTGGTTAGGCCTATTAATTAGTAAATCATTCATAATCTCAAAGTATTCAAATGCACTCAATTTCAGTAAAATATACTGAGTGGATCCATCTGATAATGTCGCTGCTACCATCAGGGCTGTAAAAGACTATGTTCTGTTCAACTGTTTCTGTTAATGTTTGAACATAAAATGGTGAACACATGCTAGAAAGTAATTAATCAGTTGCAGCCATCCCACCAAAGCTAGATGTGTTATAAATTATGGCTAGCCAGAAGACCTTTATTTTTAACCACTAATTACTGGTATTTTCATCAATATTCCCAAACTCTGCAGCCACTGCAGACATGAATCGGTGCTTTTTTCCCTTTTCTTTGCTCTAAATTAGCTGCTTTCTGGCAGTGCTGCCTCACAGCTTTACCCTCATTTCGTCATGGTCAGTGGTGGGAAATCACCAGCTCTGGACTCCTAAAGCTGCATCTGTGCCTTGGGTATTTACAACAGGGCAGGGCACATTCTCCTGAGTAACAGTCCTGGTCGGGTTAGAAAGGATTGAGAAATGACTGGGATTTGGAAGGAATTTTTATGTGATCCTCAAAACAGCAGCTGAACCCTTTGGGCTTCCTCTCCCTCTCCTAGAATGGCTTAAGTGATGTTTCTCTGAGAGTGCCCTAAAGTGCTCCCTGGGATAGCTCAGGAGCTTGACATGTGTGTCGTGCCAAAAAATAAAGAGGTCTTCCACCTCACAGAATCATCAAATCATTTAGCTTGGAAAAGACCCTTAAAATCATTGAGTCCAACAGTTAACCTAGCTAGCACTACCAGGTCCACCACCAAACTGTGTCCCTAAGCACCACATCTACACGTCTTTTAAGTACTTCCAGAGATGGTGACTCCACCACCTCCCTGGGCAGCCTGTGCCAATGCCTGACCACTCTCTCAGGAAAGACATTTTCCTAATACCCAGCCTAAACCTCCCCCGGCACAACTTGAGGCCATTTCCTCTCGTCCTATCGCTGGTTACTTGGGAGAAGAGACCAACCCCCACCTCACCACAACCCCCTTTCAGGCAGTTGCAGAGAGCGATGAGGGCTCCCCTCAGCCTCCTCTTCTCCAGACTGAACACCCCCAGTTCCCTCAGCTGCTCCGCATCAGACTTGTGCTCCAGACCCCTCCCCAGCTCCGTCGCCCTTCTCTGGACACGCTCCAGCACCTCAACGTCCTTCTTGCAGTGAGGGGCAAAACACAGAATTCGACGTGTGGCCTCACCAGTGCTGAGTACAAAGGGGTGATTATCTAACAATGCTAAATACCTTACTCAGCATGAGAGCTAAACCTCAAATGGTGAGAAATCGGCTTATCCAGGACTGGCAACTGGGTGAAGGGTCTTCCACTCTTGAGAAGTCATCCTTGAGGAAGACTGTGTTACAAAGTGAGGCCATAGGACAAATGAACAGGGAAGTCTAAGCCTTGGGTGCATGTGAACAAGCATCAGTGTTTATCAACTGCAGCAGAAAAGTTGATGCAGTGACTGAGATGTGGCTGGTCTGTGTTTGTGTAAACACTGTGGATCATGTCGCATGAACACTGGCATGCCAGCCCCAGGAAACTCCAAGTCAAGAGTGAAGCACTTAAAAGCAGGAACTGTGTAAAATAAAAATATAAATACTTTCCAGGAATGCTTATACTGTTTAGACATTTCAAGGAAAAAAAAACCAAAACCAAAACAACCAAACAACAAAGCAAATGAAAACCACAGGGAAGAATAACAACAATATTTCTGGAAAAAATTGTTTCAGAGCATTGTTTACTGAGTGCTTCCTTAGTGTTCTCATTATCAACATGATACGCAGTGTTTATATATAAAAAATGAAGTTTAAATTCTCATTAAAGGAAGAAAAACCACCAATCTTCTAGGACGGAACAGGCTGAGGGGAAAGTGATTGGCTGGGTTGTTAGTACTTGAAAACAATTTTATTAATATTTATAGTTTAGTGAATGTTTGTTTTCTTGATGGCTCACTGGGTCAAGACAAGCTTATATCTTACATTATTATTTATTGAGCCACTATTCATTTTCCCACTAGTAGCAGCAGGATATATTCTACTTCTCTGGTGATAATTTCCTTTTCTAATGCATTCAGTCCCTTTTAGAAAAACACTTGAGGTGGGGGCAGAGGAGCTTTCAATTTCATATTAGCAACCCAAACAGTTCAGTCAGCTCTTGCTAATCTTATCAAAATTCCCCAACATCTAGAAACAACACCTATCTATAAATCCTAGTTAGGCTTTACCTGACTTTAGTGTCAGAGAAGGTGCCTATGAGTGTGGTTTCCATATGGTTTCACATTGGAACCAGAAATGCCATCAGCTGACACAATGAAAATAGAGGGGCCGTTGCAATTGCAGGTTCATCATTGCATTTTAAATTCCAGAAGGCTGCGGTCAAGAGCCTGCGCAAACTCATGCCATGCAATAAAACTCTCAAAGCACTCAAACGCAGCAGAGAGCAAAAGTACAGTTTACCTAGGGAGTTTCAAAAACAGGGCTTGTGCAAACTACCTGTTAGACAAACACCTCCAAAGTGTGAGTGTTCAACAGGAGACTTTCCTAGTCCTCCAAGAGAAAAACAGACGTTGGTCTTCACGTTGACCTGGCACAAGCCCAGCCACCTCCTTGTACCTGCATCCCAGGTACCTCTCTCAGCAAAGAGACGAGCCCACCTTAGGAAAACTCCTGGTTTAGTTGTGTCCTCACACGTGGATGTCTGTGGAAATAGCTTGGCTAATGTCTGTGCTGGTCAACGAAAGCTGCAAGGGTGAAATGACCCATCAGTGTGGCCACAGAATGCTTCGTAACTTCATGCTGGCTCTGATCCAGACCCCTCGGAGTAGGGGGGAGTGAAGCTTTGGGGGTGCTGGATGTTAAAGCAGCTAAATAAAAATCAAAATGTGCATCTGTGTGTGTGTATACCAAAAATCTTTGACGCTAACTCAAGCTTATTGACATTAGCAGATGATTTAAAATATTTTCATTAAAATTTAAAGTTTCAGACCAAGAAGGAGATCTCTGCCTGCCTCTGGAGAGAGAAAGAAGGCTATCTCTGAGGGGCTGAAGATACCATGTGCAGCTCCATCCCAGTGCTTTTTTTTTTTTTTTTTTTTGGTTGCATATGGAATTTAGCAGCATTCTGCTTTGGGAATTTGCAGTAAATAGGACATGTCAGTGTATTTATGTAAGAAAGTGGCTGTTGGAGATGTATGGCCTGGAGAAATGTTCTTACAATCTAGAAAGCAGTAAAATGTGAGTCTGGAGCACAATATTCACAGGAAAAAAATGAAGCTTAAAAAGGCATATGTAGCTGGCTTTCGTCCTTGTTGGGCAGAGACCACACTGAATCAGAATTTTTTATTTTGCTTGTAAAGGGACATATTTTCCTCATTTTTACAGCATCGGGTTGGATAGAAAAAATCCAGGATCTAAAAAAAAAAAAAGGCGGCCCCACTTTAAGGGAAGAAACTCTTTGTTTTCTTAAGGTATATGGCTTAGTTATTCCTCATTTACAAAAATGTATCAAATGCTTTCTATTTTTGCTGACTTCATCAGTTGCACATGATGGGAAAGAACATCTCCCCACTGCTGAAGGTGCCATGTGACAAATAAAATTTAATTTTCCTGGAGCTAGGAATGGAAATTTGGCTGTTGTTTGGGACCTTGAGATATCTCTGATCTCTGTACTGGAGGAAGATATCTGGGGAACCCAGCTAGGCTAAATGAACAAATTAAAAAAGAAGCTCTAAGTTGAAAATTCAGCTAATGCAAAATGTTGCTGCTTAGAATTTAACCTCCTACTATGAGTATCAGGTAGAAAATTGTTTCTATTTAGCCATGTAGAGGGATTGATCTGAAAGGAGAGTAGCAGAAGGTTTCTGCCTTTGTTTGTCTTTGATTTGTTTTATTATTGCTTTCACTTGTACTGAGAAAATTTCAGCTACCTAAAATTGTTAATTTGAGGATTCTTTGCTTGACTTTTCCCCCGCACTTTCGCACACTTTGTGTTTATGTAAACATATTAATGGATGCTAAATGAGTAGACAATGATACTGTTGTTCTTAGCGTTGGATGGTAGTCTGTGGCACAGTGCATGTGGTGGGATTTAACCACAAGAAAATTCTTCTTAGAGTCTGATACCTGTGTAGGAACACTTGTGGCTCCAGTTGTAATAGTATACACGTGCACATATCCATTCAGTTTTAGAATAACTGAACTGAAAATTTTAATAGTGAATGATTTTGTATTTATATATAATCTTTGTGAATGTGTATATATATGTATATATA
>NW_010525361.1:4468-9186 GCF_000687285.1 Phaethon lepturus | reverse complement strand
GGGGCCGTTCACCTCCTGCCCCGCCGCGGCTGGCCGGAGTCACCGAGGCCAAGCCGCGATCGTCCTAACGGAGACAGGTGTCTGATCGCGCTGCCAGCCGGCCCAAGGCGACGTTTTGACTCGAGTACCGACTTCACGGAGAAGAACCTAAGGCCGCTCGAACGGCCGCCTGCGTAACCGCCACTGCGACGGGTGGCCGGCGGAGCTGTGCGCAGCGCGGCTGAAACTGCCGCCCCAGGACAAAAGGCCTAAAAGATTCAACAGGAGAAGGTCGGTACCTTCAGTACCTGACATCAAACCTGTCTGTGTTTACAAGAAACCCTGAGCGTATCCTCAAAACGCAGCCCCTACGGTTAGCCCTAGAGCTGTGCACCTTCACCACGCTGTGCGGGAGAGGAAAAAAAGTGCTCTGAGAGACGTGGGAGAGCGAGAGCAGGCTAAAACTGCACGTGCTGAGCATATACTGGTAAGATTCCAGCATCTCTCCTGGCAAACGAAGGAAGGCTCTTGGCAAGCCAAAGACTCTGAAACAGAGAAAACTGCAGGGAGAGCCGCCCGGGTCAGGCACCTTTCACACCTGTAGATGTGGAGTGCACCACCATGCCCAGTTTCTGCCTTGCTGTTGCTACTTTGGTTTATTAAAAGCAAATGCAGCCTTACATGGAGGCAGAGAACCTGCCCTCTGCAGCTACACGCCGGTCTCTCAGACACATGGGCCTGGACAGAGCAGCAACTGCTCACGTATTTTCATTTTGCTCCCTCCTTCCTCTCCTTGCCTGTACTTCAGCACTACTTGAAGGTGAAACAGTGAGGACCCTCAGGGGTCCGTACTGGGACCAGCACTCTTTAATGTCTTCATCAATGACACAGACAGTGGGATCGAGTTCATCCGCAGCAGGTTTGCAGATGACACCAAGCTGAGTGGTGCGGCTGACATGCCTGAGTGTCGGGATGCCATCCAGAGGGATCTGGACAAGCTCCAGGAGTGGGCCTCTGTGAACATTATGAGGTTCAAGAAGGCCAAGTGCAGGGTCCTGCACCTGGGTCAGGGCAACCCCCAGTATCCATGCAGGCTGGGGATGAAGATCAAGAGCAGCACTGCCCAGAAGGACTCAGGGGTACTGGGGGATGAAAAGCTGGACGTGAGTCAGCAAAGTGCGCTAACAGCCCAGAAGGCCAACCATATCCTGGGCTGTGTCAAAAGCAGCATGGCCAGCAGGTCAAGGGAGGGGATTCTGCCCCTCTACTCTGACCTGATGAGACCCCACCTGGAGTCCTGCGTCCAGCGCTGGAGCCCTCAGCACAGAAAAGACATGGACCGGTTGGAGTGGGTCCAGAGGAGGGCCACCGAAATGATGTGAGGGGTGGAGCACCTCTCCTGTGAAGAAAGGCTAAGAGAGTTGGGACCTTTAAAGGTCCCTTTCAACCCAAACTATTCTGTGATTCTCTGATTCTATTCTGTTACATTTTTATATCTTTTATACTCTTCTAGTGAGACATCCTTAAGTGACCTGAGATGACTTGGTCCTGGGTGCTAGAATTAGAAACAGGATTGAAATGGCCACTTTTATTGTCTTCCAGTGTCGCCCGTGGAAATTGTAATCAATTTTGTTAATAGTTACACATAGTTTTCATTAATGCGTCTATAGTCTTGCATCCCAAACCAGACAAGGGATGGACAGACCAGTTCCGCATCAGTAGAAGCAGAGTTAGATGAGCATTGACAACCTCCGCTTGAAAAGGAATAGGGACATAGACAGAAAGACTCACACCCAGTGTACAGCCATGAGAAGCGTCAAGTGAAAAATTTGTGGTAAGACCACTCTAATATGCTCACTTTGGCATAAGTTCCTCCACTACATATTATGCATGGCAGAACAGGACTGTGATTTAAAAGCCAAAGTACCCGACTCATGATGTTGTATCTATTCTATCGCAGCAATCTGTCTTACGCTTATCAAAACCACAGGTCTTTTGTACGGAGAACAAAAATTCTGGAGCTATGTACATATTTTCCATACACAAATCAGTAGGCACTGCGGTGAGTTGACCCTGGCTGGATGCCAGGCGCCCACCAAGCTGTTCTATCACTCGCCTCCTCAGCTGGACAGGGGGAGAAAAATATGACAAAAGGCTCGTGGGTTGAGATAAGGACAGGGAGAGATCAGTCAGCAATTACCATCACAGGCAAAACAGACTCAACTTGGGGAAATTCATCTAATTTATTACCAGTCAAAATCAGAGTAGGGTAATGAGAAATAAAACCAAATCTGAAAACAACTCCCCCCCACTACTACAGTTAATACTACTATAGAGCATGTGAAAAAAAAAATCCTAAAGATTTAAAACTCTATAAGAAAAATTTTGCTTCACTGACTTTTCAAAACCCTTCCTCTCATCTTGCTGCTGTGAGTGCAGCAGCATATTACATATTACAGATACTAAAGAAATGTAGGACTGGAACCCCAGGCCAGTTTTAGACCTGTTTATTGCAGTGTTCCAGTATGAAGCTTCTGTAATATGTGATAATTTGTGTGACGTTGTCAATAGACAAACCTGTTTTGTCTTTGACATTTTTATTGAATGAGGAAAAATTACATTTATAAGAAAGCCAAAATTCAAGGCGAGCTAAGATAACCAGAGGCCAACTGGCTCACTCTAAGTAGTGTTTTTACAACATGGAGAACATTAGATCTGTACTGTCAACTTCCCAAATAAAAGCATTTCTGAATCTATCTAAATCATTACAAAAAGACACAGGTGGCAATGTAAAGTAGACACCTCTATAGTCTCTCATTGAATAGTGCAGAAATGAATACACTGAAACTGTGCCACTTTATAAAAAAAAAAAATAAATCACTGTTTCTCAGTTCCAGCTTAGGCTCACAAGACAGATGTAGCCTACAAACTAAGCAAATCAACGGTGTGAAAAAGAGCAATCAGACATGGTAAAACACAGATTTTTGAAAGAGAGTGCACTGAGTAATTGATAGCACACATGTCCAATGTGCACAAAACTTCTCAAGGATTCAAACGGGTATGAGCATCTTCCACATTCTCATATGTAATGGCATCAAGTTTCCCTGTGGGCTGCAACACTGAGGGCATGCCTTTAGGCTGGCATGTTCATTTAACATATGAGTCATTCAGCATGGAAACAACATACAGACACATCCACAAACTAATGAATTGTGAAAGAACTATAACATTTTCCCCCTCAGGCTTCCACCTACTAGAGTGTCACAAATAAAGTTAATATCACAAAAATGATTTAGCAAAAGAGGAATTAAACACTAAGTGACAGTCAACTCTTTTATAAAGTCAATCACTTGTTTTAACTGTTGGGGTTTTTTTTGGAAACAATACCAGCCAGTACAGTCACCTTAGAAAAGGTCAACAGAAAAAGACACTCCAGCCTTGATTTTTGTAACTACTGCAACTACAGATAAGATACCTCTATGACATGGAAATTGCAAACTAGGTTTTTCTTGACTGATACAGTCCTTCAGAATTTGAGGGGGTTTAAAACTAAGAACTCACCCCTCCCTTTTTTCCCTGACATAAAAGTTGGTTTAAAATATAAACAAATCAAATAAATAACTAAACACATGCCATGCAATGAACCAGAGTGAAAGATTAGCCTGGCAAAAAAAAGTTCTGAGCAGCCTAACTTCTTCATCCCAAGTTACTATGATAACCTACAGAATCACAGCAGTTTAAAAAACTACTTATAAATATACCTAAGAAGATGTGTAAGCTTATGTTAATGTATCTAGCACGCATGCTTGTCCAGTGCAGCTAGAGGAACCTAGTACGCTCTTACATTACAGTTGCTGATTTGTGGTTTGTAATTTGGCGCTGGAATGAGTGTATAGCACTTTGAGGGCCAGATTTTATCTCCCACCCACTTAGAAAGTAAAAATTAAAAGCTGAGTGTTGCAGAAAGAGATATTAAATAGAAGTCACTATTAGTCACTTCCATACCAATCTAATTTCAAATGAGGAGACTGCTTTTAATCTTTGCAGGTCTAACTTGTGTACTTATATCAGGCCTTTGGAGGCTGGCCACACGCCCCTCAGGAATTCATCTACCAGGCATTCTCCACACTTCCTCTCCCAATATCTTAGTGAGGGTACTCTGTTTTAATTAGTGCTGCCTTAGATACCTGTTAAGTTATGGTGCATGTCTACACTGTGGAACTGAGTACAGTGCACCTGGATTCTGTCAGCCAGGCTGGTGGTACTCCCCACCCAGGACACACTGCAGCTTTGCTGCTCTCATCAGGTGCCCATAGGAGGTATTTGTGTTAGCACGACGCGTCTGAGCTCCTCATCCTTGCCTCTCAGCGGGGCTGAGGGCTCTGACAGGCACACAGTGGGCCAAATGCTGTTACCACTCTCAGACATTAACCACCAGCGCTCTGACAGACGTTGCCCATCCAATTAATGCTTAATCTGCTTGTCAGTCAGCTCCCGGGCCACCACAGCTTTTAGCATGGCGTGAGCAAATTAAAGAGTCCTTGAGGTCTGTCAAAATCCCAACTTCACTGGAAGTAGCATGCTGCTGGAGCAGCTACCTCAGCTATGAAACTAATTCACCAGAAGAACACTCAGTCTCTGTGCTGCTCTTTATACATATACACATGTATACATAGCGTATACATGCCCAGGAACTCAAAATACCTTTAAGAAGCAGCTTTAAAAACTTTAAGAGCTGT
>NW_010525361.1:0-4437 GCF_000687285.1 Phaethon lepturus | reverse complement strand
GAAGAGTTCCACTGCAATACCATCCACCAGTGAGATTCAAAGAGTAGCAAGAAAAAACAAAGGCACAAATTCTTTGTGAATTTCAAGATATCAGTATATACATTGATAAGAACACAATTGGTTTTGGTGAAAATGAGAATTTTTGTTAAGAAATTGTTGGCCTAAGCTATTTCAAAGACTAAGTTAAAAGAAACCACTTCTACTATACTGTACTTACAGCAAAACTTCCACTGGTGTTTCTACTTGCATTTGCTAATTGTGTACATTATTTAAAATTTGAAAGTAGAACAAGTACAGTAACTTAGCCTGCTGCCGTTATAATTTTTTTTACCCTATACAAGGATTAAGAGTTTCCAGCTATGATTCATTTGTCAATAATTACATAAGTGTTTCATATCTCCTGTAAAGTTGTATGAAATGCTTGTTAGAACAGTTACATGTGTAGTGGTGAAATATGCCACCAGAGTTTAGTTATAACATTCTCTGAGTATACTCTGAGGGAAAAAAAAACCCTGTTTTTTTAAATGACAGTTCAAAAATATTCAGTTCTAAATATTCAGAGAAAAAGGCTCACAAATAGTGAGCCATAAATGGCCACTACTTCTCTAAAATCACTTACTTTTCTAAAAAGATACTTTAACTGTTTTTATATGCAAGAAGTCCCTGGTAAGTAAACTAAAGTTGTTGTACACTGTTTCAGAATTTAAAATACCGCATGATATAGAGAAATCCTCCTACTTTTCACATTTTAGTGAAAATGCGAAAATTTTAGAAGAAATTTTCATAAAATAATCAGACAAATCTTCGGAGAGATACACAAACACATTTTACTGAGAACTATCACGTACTGTTTAATAAATTACATGCAAATTCTTACCAGAATGCCACTGCTTTTGAAGATGCCATATCCATTGTTATCCTTAAGATGTCCATTCATACCCATCATTAGTACCCTGCTCGCTTTGCACTCAAGCTTCAGAATGGAATTCTGACAAGCAACCCGCACCTACCAAAATGGTTTATAGAAAGCAAATTTAAAAGCTGTAAAACATGGAAAACAAACCAACAGTTTGCAAACCACTGCAAGTGCAATGCAAACACAGTCAATATAAAATTCATTCCGAAATGTTCATCATATTATGCTAGACTGTAATATAACCACAGTTATAACATTATACTTTTATGTCACTAGTTCACCTATAGAAAAACTGCAAGAGCAGTTAAATCTTGTTAAGTTTCATACACCTCGTCTCATTAAGGGTAGTCATTTTCCTAGGAGTGATTTCTTATAAAAGAGCAGGATAAAGGAATATTAATCGTATTTAAGGTCTCCTAAGGACTAATGAAAATTGAGATTCCATTATGCTGCACATAAACACAGAACAGTAAAAGGTCCCTGACTATATAAAACCCAACAGACTAAACAGATAAGACAGCATGGGGGAAAAGTTCACAAACAGCACAAACAGCGTGATTGTAGTAAACGTAACAGTAGTTCTATTTTGGGGGTGGCTTTGCTTGCAAAGAAAATGGAAGGAGATACAGAGTAAGGAGGGCAGATTGGGTGGGGGAAGCATATGAAGTAAGCAGGATTGAAGCAGAAGAGGTAGAATGGAAGGAAAGAGCATGGAACAAACAGTCAGCGAGCACAGGACAGAGAACAGATCATTAAAGCTAGTGAATGTTCTCCGAATGGGCAAAGGTCCCCGGGCTTTTGGCTCTTTCTGTTCCTGCTAGTTACTCTCTGACTAGGTCCTTTCTTTACTGCTCCCAAGCTTAGAGCAGAAGGCTTATGCTGATTTGCAGTATTTTCCCTATCACAATCCCCCCTCCCCACCTTTTAATATGCGATCAAGACCTCTCCCTCACCGGTAGCTTTAAAAGAGGAATCATCTGAATGTGCTCAAGATTAGCTTTATAGAACAAGCACATGCAGATCATCCTTATTTGCAAGTGATTCAAGTTCTGATATTCTGACTTCAACGTTCTTAATTCCTTCTCAGGTAACATATAGTGGGCAAGATTCATTTACGCAGCAGAAAAGCGAGGCAAGACACTGGTCTATAAAACAGCAGTTGAAAGTTTGGTTGGAGTACATTAAACATTGCGTTCTGTGCTGAAGAACAGAGTTAAGCCAGGACTGGGGGGGTTGGGGAGGGGGCAGCTGCTCCATAGGCTCTGGTGCATGCAGCCAGATGGAAATATTCCATCCATCCAGCCACATGGAAATATTACAAGTACAGTAAACTGTACTTGTTCTACTATTAACTGAATATGGCTTCTATCAAAGAGGAAGATGCATTTTTATTGTTAAAACGCTCATCATTTATATCCTCTAGCATAGATGGAGATAAGTCCATGTAAAGGGCAAGTTTGCCCACAAAGGCCAATCAAACCTACAGAACTGAAGCGTTGTAACTTTTTATGGGGCTCTATGGATAAGGGCAAATAAACTAGAATGAAGTCACTTTATTCTGGTATAAGGTCTCCAACACAAATAGTTTATACACGCATAGCAACTGCAATGTAATTAAAAACAATTTCTGGAATTGGGCCAGCCCTCCGAGGTTGTTTCCTTCTATGCGGAAATAAGCTACTGATACGTACAGCTTTATACTGATACAGCTCTATTCACACTATGGGGAACGATGGCTGCTAGATTAATTATACCAGTACAGATAAAGTAGCAAAATACCTGACAGAGAACTTCATGTCTCAGATATAGTCCATTTACCCATTGCAAGATAACTGCAATATTCCTAGTGCAGGCAAAGCTTTAGAGTACTAATTCTTAACTTAAAAAAATAAGCCCGGCTGTGTAATTCCCAGAACATCATCAACCTTTGAAATGTTAATGGAATTACTAGAGACAAACCAGACTCTGAATTTGTGCCAGATTCTGTCAGGAGTTCAGCTGACAAGAGCTTTCTGCGTGATATTCAGGTGTCACAATTCTTTTCATAATACTTTTTCTTTTAAAATGATTTTTTTCAGCAACAATGCTGCAAGAATTTTGAATCTTGGTAAAAATACTGGTAAAAACAAAGTGTGGGTTTGGGCCTGAAAAATACACATAAAAGCAATTACTCCTCCTCAGCCAGAATACAGCTTTGGAAATTATCTCTGACTTGCCAATGATAATAACAGGCAAGTAGTTATCCAGCAAAATCCCTTTAGTTCAGATGCACAATAGTATTTCCACCACTATCTATAGTTTATTTGGTTGTTTGAAACAGCATCTGCAAATTCAGGCTGCACTGTTAAAAAAACAACAACGAACCTTTTTGCTTCTAAAGGAAGAAACTTTAGTTACAAGTATTCCTTTAACGAGAAAAGAGCTTAAAAAAAAGAAGTAAGTTTTAACCGGTGTGTTCCTCTCAGGACAGTATGACTGGTATTTCCCAGACAACTGAGACACCAGAATCACCTGATAAAACAAGAACACATTTTCCTCCTTACTTGTGACTTGTTTTACACTAGCTTCCAAAACAGATTCAACATAAATGCATATATGTGGGACAGAAGTTCAGTGATTCATTTAAGTTACAATGTGTGAGTCTAGAAACTAAAAATTACATTTCTGTAAACTTCAAGAACTATATGAAGCATGAAGGCATGCTTTTGTCTCCCTGTCTCCCTCTCCCCAGAAAATAAAACCCCTACTCCCAGGAATCTTTGGATAAAGAGAAATATCTACAGTAGTGACTTGCTTATTGAAGGTGAACAGTATGTGATTCATTAAGAATAAGAACTGTATCGACCATAACCTAGCTAGCACATAGAAAGCACTGATAGTTATAGACTAGTTTGGGTTGGAAGGGACCTTTTAAGGTCACCTAGTCCAACCCCACTGCAATGAACAGGTTGCTCAGAGCCCCGTCCAACTTGACCTTGAGGGTTTCCAGGGATGGGGCATCTACCACCTTTCTGGGCAACCTGTGCCAGTGGTTCACCATCCCCATTGTCAAAAATTTCTTCCTTACAACTAGTCTATATCTACCCTCTTTTAGCTTAAAACCTAGTTACCCCTTGTCCTATCACAACAGGCTCTGCTTAAAAGCCTGTCCCCATCTTTCTTAGAAGCTCCCTCTAAGTACTGGAAGGCTGCAATAAGGTCTTCCCAGAGCCTTCTCTTCTCCAGGCTGAACAATCCCAACTCTCTCAGCCTGTCCTCACATGAGAGGTGTTCCATCCCTCTGAGCATTTTGGTGGCCTCCTCTGGACCCACTCCAACAGGTCCATGTCTTTCCTGTGCTGAGGGCTCCAGAGCTGGATGCAGGACTCCAGGCAGGGTCTCACCAGAGCAGAGTAGAGGGGCAGAATCCCCTCCTTCGACCTGCTGGCCACCCTTCTTTGGATGCAGTCCAGGATATGGTTGGCCTTCTGGGATACAAGTGCACTTTGCTGGCTCATATGCAGCTTTTCATCCACCAGTAC
>NW_010525360.1:38445-44421 GCF_000687285.1 Phaethon lepturus | reverse complement strand
CGTTATCAAAACCTTGCCACGCAAACCCAATACATATTATATTGATTTACATTACTAATAATTTGTGGGGGGCAGGGGCTGGGATTCTGTCTATAGATACAGACATGGTTTTGCATCTTTATGTACAACACACACTGTTTAAGTTACAGGCACTTATGTATGCTTGCAATATAACCAGTGTGTCTTCAATTCAAATACAAGTATTAGGTAATATTTTATACGTAAACATGACTGAGGTAAAGTGTGTGGGGAGTAACTTTTGTTAGATCAAAGGCTGGAAAAACAGATGTGCTTCCAGTCAGATGAGTTCTTTCTCAGGTCATTTTCAGGGCTCATGTACTCCAAATTTGTCTTTCTTCCCCTTTTTATACCACGTACACTAACAAATAATTGTACTGTTCCCTGCAAACCTTGTTTCACCTGGTAGCCTTAGCCCAGTACAGCTAGGACAGCCGGACACAAACTGCCGCTTTCTCAAAGCTTCCTCGTGGACAAGTCATGCTGCCCAGGGCTGAAGCAGCCCCCATTTCCCACCCGTGGAAAACCGCTGTCTTTTTTCTGGGTTGTGTTGGGGCGGTTTGTCCTCTCACGATCCCAAACGCCGCAATGCGTAACACAGCTCCTCTGTTCGGTGAGTACGTGGGGGCTCGAGATCTGCTGCTGCCGGCGGTGACTGAGGAGAGAAGGCTTAATTAAATCTGTCCATCAGTAGGTGAAAGGCTTCCCTTTTTTTTTTATAATGGGAAGATACACAGGTAATTGCCTTTTCGAATTATCAGGGCTGCTGGCACAAGGCACGGAGCTATTGTACCCTGGGTGTCGATAGAACAGGGGAGGGAAGGTGTGGGGGATTTCCTCTGGCAGCCCAGTTCAGAGGACGATCTGGACGGCAGCCTGGGAGCAATTCGTCATCTCTGCAACATGAAGCTCAAAAGCCGAACGCCCTTTTTCTTCGGTAAGAGCCAGCTAAAAGTAAGCCAGATTCTACTGCAGTGAATTATTAAAAGGAGTTCATTTAACATCGCTGTGATCTGGTTTAAGTACAGACAGGGCAAAGTGGTTTCCCAAATCTTATTGACTTCCCTAAGTGTCCTATTAGAGGTCAAAAATGTGAGTTTGTCAGAAAAAATACCTGCTGGAGGAAACCTAACACAAAGCAAAACGTGCTTTGGAGAAGGAAAATTAGTTAAATGGGAGCTCCTGGTACAAAAATAACGGTTGGCCTTCTGGGCTGCAAGCGCACATTGCCGGCCCACGTCCAGCTTTTCATCCCCCAGTACCCCAAGTCCTTCTCGGCAGGGCTGCTCTCAATCCCTTCAGCCCCCAGCTGTATAGGTACCGGGGGCTGCCCCAACCCTGGGGCAGGGGCCTGCACTTGGCCTTGTTGGACCTCATGAGGTTCACACGGGCCTGTCGCTCAGGCTTGTCCAGGTCCTTCTTAACGGCATCCCATCAAAACATTAAGCACACTGTTCACAGTTTTCAGGAGAAAAGAGTTCAGTAACCCAGGGATTTTGAATATTCATCAATTGTTTCATTAAAGACTAAGGGAAACATTTACATACAGTCGTTTTCTGTATAGAGCAAGCTAAAAAGGCAATAGATGAAAATTTGAGAAGGCAGCAAAGACAGACAGCAGAAGTTAACATATCAGTCCTGCAAATGTTGCACCAATTTTTCTGTTCCATGCTGTGTAATTCAATTTCTCACAGCCTTTTTAGCTTTGTCAGCAAGGCTTTTAACTTCTATTTTTTGCAACCACGAGTCCCAGATCACCAAACAAAATGAGGGTATGCCTAAAGCCCAGGCTGCGAAGTTCAGTTTCCAAGACAAAGCTCCCATTAATTCTGCTTTGCCAGTACTTTTTGTAATGGATCTCACATAAAAATATATAGGTAGTACACACTCTTAAGTGCTTTAATAAATGGATAGTGATGTAGAAATTATTTAGGATACCTCCTTTCTTTCCTTCCTTCTTGTGTTTTTTAAGATATGACAGCTAATAATAGCTATCTCTAAAAAAACTAATTGGACAAAAAAAAATCTGTGAATATACTTTATATCTTAACTGTTTAACAGACAAAATTTAAAAACAGAGTCCCTGAAGACAGTTCCAATATGTTTTGCATTACTGGTACTTGTAGAAAATAAGTAAAATATGCAAAGAACCATAATCAGTCCATATCTGACTAAGTATTTAAAGGGTTCTGTCAAAACCTATTGCCATAAACATTTGTTAAACTTTTTTTTTTCCTTTTAATTTCCAGTGGGAAAGTCCAAAAAATGTACGTGGAAAACTGTCACAGTTAGTATTGGCACTGGGCTGACCTCAGTAAATGCAGAATTTGGTAACATGAAATTACTGGTAAGTTTGTTTTAAAAGAGCTTCAGGATGTAGCAAAACAAGGTGTTCAGTGGGCATGTGCGTGTGCACATGTGTCTGTAATAAAGGATATTGGTGATGACATCTTTCTTTAACGTGAACTGTTGGCTTCAGTAAGTCTAGTCATGAAAAGGGTGCTTTGTATGAATGATGACACTTCACACCATCTGAGTGAGAATACCTGCTTAAATTCTCCATTTTCATTTCTTTTCTTCCTCATTTTTCCTTATACCTTAATAGTATTTTGTGTAGCATTAAGTAGTGGGATCTGCTGTAACTGCTTTGCTTGTACATTCATTTCTAAAGAATGATGGCCAGTCAGGATTTTTAACGTTTATAAGAAGGAAGATCCTTCGAAAGAACTACAGCTGTAAACAGTATGTTGTATATACTAGAGCTAGGATGAAAACATACAATGTTTTTAATTTCCCTAATGAACACAGTAGTTTCCTCAGTCTCGTCAACAATCAGTGTAAAATAGTTTCCTAAAAGAACTGCATTTTGCAGCTAATCGGAATGCTTGGTCACCACACGATTATTTCCTAAATGGAAAAAATGCACATTAGCATAAATATTCAAATAAGACTGTGAACCATTAAAGACCCATTTGTTCTGCAAATAAAACTGTGGTGACTTTTTGAATAAGTTCTTCCTGAAAAGCAGTTTTCTACAGATGTGAGAGACCAGAAATTATATACTAACTCTAAGAAAAGGGGCAGTACCTGTTGTCTTGAAAGGGAGCAAATAAACAGACCTAGGAGATCAATCTATTTTTCTGCCTGGATTTTCAAGATTGCTGTTCTATACCATTTTCAAAAGAATTATCAAATCCCCAAATGAACTTGAATAAAATTGCTTGTTCTTTTCAGTTTGATGGACTAGTTATTTTTAGTCAGGTTTAGTCACTAGAAGAAAGTCTTTTTTTTTTTAAAGAGAGAGTTTGCACAGATCGTTAAGTATTTTTATAACATTTTAGAAGCACGGGAAAAACACTCTACAGTGCTTCTGATGCTTGCAAAGTATTATAAATGCTTTAATGAATAACTCCACAAAATCTCGCCAAGAAACAATGTTATATATGTATGATTATTAACACATGTATTTTAGCCCATTTAATTTTTTTTGCTATTTTATCCCAAAGCTTGTATTTCACTTTAATACACTACAAAATAGTTTAGCTGATTTTTATTGTATGTCAGTAGATATCAATTTTGACATAAATAAGAAAGAGTAATTATTTTTTCTTTTTTTTTTTTGTTTTATTTTCCAATAAGGCTTTTAATGGCTAATGATGTTCCTAATAGTTTTTTTCATCTTTCATGGAAAGTTTATTCCCTTCAGTAGCAAGATGCAGAAAGATAGGGAAGGAGAAGTATATAACAGACTAAGTAACTTTATATATAGAAGAGACTCTCCTTCATGCTACTAACATGCTTAGCCTACACCACGTGTAACTTGCACCAGGTCTAAGAGATCAGATCACGAAGAAGCTGATCTCACATCTGGAAACATGCCCAGTGAAGCAAATGCCTTCATTTTTCTCCATAGTGAAGTCAAAGAAGGACAAAAAAATGGGTGCACCATGGATTTGCGAGAAAAACTCTGCTTAATGTAACTGATGGATAATCTGATCTGTTTTCAGCCTTATTTTTGCTCTGTCTAAAAATGGAACCCCAAGCCCTCGATTACTGCACACTGCGCAGGAAGGAGCAGAACTTCTTTGGTTGTTGATACATACACATATGTACATATATCTGTATATACATACATGTATATATACACATGTGTATGTGTACTTTAATACATAAACACAAGTTTAAATAAGAGTAGAAAGAGCGGGGCACAGGTCAGCATGCTCAGGGTATTTCATAGTATTTGGGCCAGCAGAAGTGATCCGTTTGGGTTGATACCTTGTATATAAAACAGTGTTCGTATGCAGCCTAATGCTGTAGGAGTGGGACTTCTAAACCACAACTCCAGCAAATAAACATTGCCCAGGTTTCTGTTATACCCTGCCCCGCAAATTTTCCTTCTTATTTCCTTCTTATTTTCTTTTTTTTTTTTCACTGAGGAAATTTACACACAGAGGCTTAAGCATCAAAACCTGAGGTTTGCTCTTTCTTTCACACAGGCAGGCTGAAAGTGCATGTTTTTCTCATTAGATGGCTTTTATGACTTGGAAAATGGGTATTGCAACCTCAGTATGCGATTGATGCATGGCGTACAGATGCAGTGCTTTGGAAAACATTTGCATTGGCTGTCATGATGTTTTCCTAATTAGATGCCTCTGAATACAGACCTATTTCCAGCGCAGTTTTTATGTCGAACTGCACAACAAATTCAGTTCAACTGGCAGTTTAGCTTACCCAAATGCCATCAACAGAAGTTAGCTGAAATAAATTAAAGAGGCAGTAATGTGCTCGTAGCATTGACATTAGCATTTCATGGCCTTTAGCTAGCTCAGGCAACAAACAAACTCGAACTGTGGGAAGTTTCCTGCTTATGCGGACAGAAAGGCGCCTGATAGCTGAGGGCCCACCGCCTCTTCTCATCAGACGCTGTCACTTGCCTTCTCTGACGGGGTTTTGAGAACCTCAGTGGCAGCCATAAAGCATCTTGCCCTCCAAGAGTGGGATAAAGGTGGGAAGTAGAATGAAGGAAGGTCAAGTTGGGGGATAGGTGTCAAAGCAAACTTGCCTTGAATAAGCTGATGGGAGGAGTAGCTCGGTAGCCGGGATGCAGCGTCTCTCCCTCTTAGTGTGGCGGATTGAAGTGATGGAGGTCTGCTGATTGAAAACCAACCAGCGTGGATGTGATCAAAGGTTTTTCCCTCTGGTCGTCCTTCAACAAAGAGCTCATGTGAAGCACAGGCTGTAGGGAGCACGTGGCCATCTCTGTTAGGATTTCTGACACAATTCAGAAGAGATACCTATGTTTTCTCATATCATCGTACTCTTCCCACCACTGCTGGAAGCAAAAAGGCTTTTAAGTACCTAGAGCTGCATGTATAAAATACAGCTGAAGTATGATTTTAAGCACTGCCTCAAGCAGATTTCCTTGAGCCACAGACAGGCAGGGACGTAAGTGGTTGCACCTTCAGAAGCGCTGGGCACCCAGCAGCCCTCCCCAGGGAAGGCTATTTGGTACTGACTGGAAGTGGCTCTTCTAGAAACGGTCCATCATGGTGAGAAATATGATTTTGCACAGCGATTAACGCCATGACTTTATCGAGTGATGGCACAGGAAGGAAAGGGACGGTGCAGAGCTGGGCAGCAGGCACAGAAGTGATGGGGGCCCTGCTCTGGTAGGACAAAATGGTGCCAAAAGCTGAGCTGAGACGGGGTCTGATGAGGGGAGAGAAGAGGGGAAAAAAGAAAAATCTCACCTTTCTGGAAGTCAAAAACTGCCATTTTGTGTCAAATTGTGCCTGTTTTTTTTTTTTTTGGATTGCTTCAAGTAGTGGGAATAAAGAAGTATTGTAGCAGGATAATATCTCAAAATGGAGTTATTTCAATAGGTGAACTATATACTCCCTCAGCCATCGTGTACTGGAGCCTCCCCACACTAGGGGTAACGAAGGAATGGAGCTGGTT
>NW_010525360.1:30338-38414 GCF_000687285.1 Phaethon lepturus | reverse complement strand
TTCCTGCTGTAGGTTTGGATTCAGATGAATAGGGAGTTCTCTAGTGGAAGGAAGCAGGTGACAGGGGTCGTGGGGTTTATGGCTCTCTATTGCTTGTGATTGGCACATTTGACAAAAGAAAAAATTGTCTGAGATGGGAAAATATTTCTAGTCAACAGAATTTCCTCAAAATAAAAGAGACACTTAAAATCTGAATTTTTCCCAGGAGCACTGTATGGAGTGACTACACCGACCTTCCTTTAAAGGACCACACTTTATTTTATTTATGTACCAAGGGGAAGACCAGATCAACCACAAACTCCCTGCCACAAGGGTTCAGCCTATGCTATATACCAAGACCTCGGCTTTCGCCCATGGAGTCATCCTTCTAGTGGGCTCCTCAGCAAAGGTCCAGCCCAGAGCTTTGCCGACTGCCACCCAGGCTCCACCACCTTGAAGAGTGGAGACTAAGCTGCTGGGACCTCTGCTATGCCCTGCTGCTGAGCCTGTAGCTGATGGAAGACTTGAAGACCAGCCAGAGATGGGCAGAGACCTGGTGCTACCCAGGTAGTGATGGTGAGAGCTTTCACCCCCTGCGACCACCTCCTGAGTGGCTGAGCTGGCTGCCACATGCCGCTTCGTTTCCCTGAAATAATGCCATTGCTTGAGAGCAAATACTAAGATGTTATCAAAAAAAGTTTATACATGTGCGCCTTACTACCAAAGGGTCTCCAGTTTTTCATGTCATTTATATACATGTGCCTTCAGCCACCACGAGAACTGCAACTCCAAAGAGCAAAAATTTAAATGCCGTTCCAGAAGATTGCAGTTTACTTAAACACCTGCTAGCTTTATCCTGGCAAGCTAGGCTAGGATTGCTCTGGTATTTTACTGTAGCTTAGTGTTTGATGATCAGTTTATTCCATGAATTTTTTTTCAGGGCAATAAATGCTAGCTGTATGTGGCAAAGCATCTGGAGCCATTTGTTAGTCCAACACACAAGGGAAGCAGAATAGTTAGCACGACCATGGTCTAATATTGCGGCTAGGTTTTATTTATGTCAACTGGTCAAACTACATCCTTTCATGCACTGTGACTGTAAAAGTAACTGCAGTAGTAACGGTGCATCAATAAGGTAAACTGCACCTCCAAAAAGAAGAAAAGGCACTTTCTGCAATGAGTACATAGGCAATTTTGCATAGCAGAGGAGAGAATAACCATGAGATTTAATACAGATTCAGCAGAAGACGTTTCTAGTTCCTCGGCATGCTACTAAACCATAAGGGCTAATTGCAAGGCAGCCTGCAGGGCAGTTCATCAATATAGACCTAGCATAGCTTGTGAGAACAACAGTTTTAAAACCATTTTTATTGCTTAGAAATTTGGGAATACAGAAGGCAATATGCCTGCTGTAGCATAAAAATACAGCATGGTATAGCCCATGCTTGCTCTCATCAGTAATTAGTCAATGACAAAAAGTTGTTTTGCAAGACTTTCACACCTTAAGCAGATAGATCTTGATAGCAAGTACATTTCATGCATTATCAGCACTATATCATCTCCTTTTTCAGCTGAGGAAGTAAGCAAAGACTTGTTGAAAAGAGTGGAGCTTTTTTTCTGATCACAGAATCACAGAATCCTTAAGGTTGGAAAAGACCTTTAAGATCATCAAGCCCAACCATCAACCCAACACCACCAAGCCCACTAAACCATATCCTGAAGTGCCACGTCTACATGTTTTTTGAACACTTCCAGTGATGGTGACTCCACCACCTCCCTGGGCAGCCTTGACTCAAGCTAGAGCAGTATCAAAAAGTTTCTAAGGTTTGTCTCTTGGTATACAATTAATTGAAAGGGGAACTGGTCTGCATAAATATTGTCAAGATTGAAGTGAATTGTTAGCAGTGTTCATAAATATAATCAGTATACTACCATAAAACTGTCTGTAGTTTGACAACATACCATCACGTGCAGCTGGTAACACTAAAGTTAACTTTGGAAGAAACCACTCTGCCTTCAAAGCAATAGAAAAGGGAATTACTGCAGAAACAACAAAGCATGCTCTCACCAAGACATCAGTTTAACTTTGAAGTCTGTAGGCCAGGAGGTTTCCTTCACATTTTCCTCTCTGCCAGCAGGTTGCTCATGTCAGCCTTCACAACTAGGAATTTTTGAGGCACAGAGTACACAGCTCTGCACACGAAAGCACAAGGAAACTTAAAATGTTCTGCAGATATAACACATGACTTTTTTGTATTAGTTTATATTTGCTAAGTTGTAATTCTTAATCCTCTTAAGGATAGTTAAGATACAGATGGGTGAATGCTGCTTTTTGATACTAAAAACTATGACAATCTTTAAATTAGAACAATCTCATCCTGTATGTGCTGAAGTTTGACATAATGCGTTAGCTGAAGGTTAAATTACAACAAAGAACAGATGACAGATTACTTGTTCATAAGAGCAACTCTTCTCTAAAAAAATATGCAATATTATTTAATGCACTGCCACACATTTGTTCTCCAATAGATGAATTCACATTCTGACTTCTGAGAGAAAAATTTTTATTCAGTATTTAAACTACATTTTCTGAAGGAAGGAAAGAGGTGACTTTGACAACTGTAGACATATGCAAAACAGGGAAACTTCTGACTGATTTATGTTTGTTTGTACCATGTATATGTGAACTGAAATATTAAGTAAAGCATCCATGTATGTTGGGGAGGGTGTCAGGAATCCTGTATTAGAGAAGGTCAGGTTCTATTTTCAAATGTCTTAATTTTTCAGAATTCTAGCTTTCTCTCACACTTAATAGATACGGCATTTGCTGTGTAAATTCTGAACTCAAATGTATCGGCAGAAAGACGACCTTGCCAGATTGCAGAAATATGCTAAATATTAAACCCCTTAAGGCTTAGGCTTCGCTCACACATGCAAAGAAGTTTCAAGAAATGATTATGAAATACAAATAGGCATTACAGTTACACTGAACTTACATAATATCTTAAACAAGAAACTGAAGTTTGTAATAACTTAATTTTATATGTCATAGCCATAGGAAAATTCAGAACACAAAATAATCCTGGGATGTTAAGGGTAACGTACTTCTCTAAAGCACCCCCTATTTTTCATATTGTCCTTTATTTTCACCCAAGAAAGGCAGTTCCTCTTTTACCAAAGATCTCTGTCACTCATTCTCCTTAGCCAGATGCCAAGGCACAGACATCAGCCACCAGTTGCTCTAGCTATTCCGCTCCAGGAATTCAATTAGAGAAGATGACTGCTTGGTGAATATACTTCCCATTAGCTTCCCCTGGACCTTGAACTAGGCTTCATTTGTAAAGCAGAAATAACCCACTCAGGAGGGTTCTCCAAAGAATAATTTCTTTTAAAGGTCATGTAATCACTTTTGAAAGAACTGAACACTTGCGCATGAGGAATTATTAGAGCTCTTACATGAAATGCAGATTTTATATGCATCAAAATGTTGAATCTAAATGCTTCATCTTCCATTATTTTTAAAATGTATATGCTTTTGCACCCACATGGGCAATACGTATAGCTAAACACCACAGTTGAATGCACTGGCCAGACACTCACCCCATACCTAAGAATCTCACATTTAGCATCTTTTTAAATTGATTGTTTGTCTGCAGAAGAGAGCTGAAAATAACCTGTTCTCTGACTGACCAGTTTAGTTAACGAACATAACTAGATAATCCTGTAAAGTCTGAAGTTAAATACCATAGCTAAGAAAAGGTATTACCCCTGTTTTTTCTCCTCACTCTGACTTCACTAGATGTTAAATGTTCCAAGACAAAAGACAAAGGTTGTAGCTCAGCACTCAGAAAAAATCCCAACTACTTAAATTGTTCCATTACTGAAGTACAAAGACAATCATCCATCAATATGTCAACAAAGTTTTAGAAAGTGGATCCTCATGTTTTCCAGGAGAAATTGTGCTTTCTACATGACTTTGGAAACTATGCTAAAAAAAAAGAAGGAAAAAAAAAAAGAAAAAAAGAACTTTTAACCCCAGAGGCTGAGACTCTCTTCTTATTTTAGCAATGCAACTGTTACCAAGGTAGGTAGCAGAGATGCAGCTTTTCTAAAACTTTTCTAAAACTTCAGCTGAACTCAGAGCCTCTCATGTTGCAGTAAGTGAGAAAATAATATGGTTATTCTGCTGAATGAAGTATTTAGAAAGAAATCTCTCTTAGATCAATTAATTTGGTTGATTGTATGTAGGCGAGAAACAGATTTCTCTAAAATGTTTGGTCCTGATTAATCAGAGAAGCACAGTGTCAGGCTGTAGCAATAAGCTCTTATTTCTTTCTTTTCAGGTTAGAGGAAAAAAGATTGTGTAAAAGTTATTGATTTCTCACTGATTATTTCCAACTGATTTTTGACTGTAGAATGAAGTCATAAATATCCTTGGTTATATAATAACAGCTTCATATCCTCATTAAAAATTATGTCTTCAGTATCATTTACTAATGTCTCATTTTTTACAAGTTTGGTGAAAAACGGTTTGCAAGTAGTCCACCTCCAGTGCCTGGCCTCTGTTGAAGGACTTATTAGATGTGTTTCCAAGTCTCCATTAACTGTGACTTTCCAGTCTATTAACTATTTACATCTGGTATCACATAAGCATTTCTAACATAAGCACTGCTGTAGTGAATGTAGAAGCTATATAAATAATGAAGGAGTAATGGATTGGATCAACTCCATCTGGAAAGGGGATAAACTCCTCTCCATGTCAGGCAGGAGCTCTTTCCATTGGACCAAACCGAGGTGAGCTCCTCGCTGGAGGAAGAGGCTGGATACTTTCAAGGTTGTGTTGGAAGGCAGCTGAAGCCGACGGCAGGACCTAAATAGGCACTGGGTCAGCTTGGTTTGCCCTCCAGAAAAGGGAATTTCAGCACCAGGAAAAGGTCCTTCCCCCAGAGTAAGCTTTAAAGCTGGGCTCAACCGAGCAGATGTGTCCTTGCGTAACTGCAGAAGCTGAGAAGGATGCGTTCCCATTTCTGAAGACATGGCTTCAGCCATTGAGATGGCAGCAAGGAGCTCTTAGGAAGACATTCATTCACAGGCATGAAGATTACCAGGCTGCTGCACTCTTCCCCTGCTGAATGCTGACGGCTGACATTGATCTTGCACTTCGCAGCCCCAATAAGACGCCCGCAGTAGCTGTGCCTCAGCAATGCTACTGCACCCTCCAGGAATTACAGGCTCCACTGCTCCGAGCTTTCAAGACAGGGAGCATGCCTGAGATCAATTCAAACAGTAGTTTTGAAAGATAGAAGATAAGCAGATAATACTGCTTCTTTCTCAGAACTCTCCTAGCAAGCAAATCTTGCACAACTGCTGAGAGATATAGACATACGACAGGACACAATTTGTTTGGTTCTATTTTTAATGCAACAGACGTACCAAAAAACAATCAGATGTCACTGCGGCTATGTTTATAAATGGTTGGCTAACAACTGGAAGCTAGTGCAAATTAAGTCAGATTTATTTTGCTTTAGGTGAGAGCTTGTTAATAACAGTGAAATGCACTACGAAGAGAGGCACTGCTAAATCTCCCTGCTTGGCAGAGACCTCATCCATCACGAAATTGCTGCAGATGAATATAGCACATTTACACAGTCTGTGAAAGATTTGCAAAAGCACCCAGGAGATTAAAGTGCATAAGTGCCAATGACTTGAAATGGTACTTGCTTTTGCAAATTTCATCCCCTGAGAATTCAGTAAACTTAATAAAGCACAAAAATACAGTCTGAAGTGCTATCTAGCTTTTCATAAGCTTGGCAAGTCCTGGTTTTGATTTAATTTGACAGATATTGTAAGGAGAAAACAGAAATGACTGCTTTTTCAGAAATTATCAGACTGGAAAGTAGCCTTTGTAATAATTCTTAACTTGATAGGCTCACTAATGCAAGTGTTCCAAAAAGCCAACAGATAAGATGTTCTTCAGTGGAAATCAACAGGTTAGTTTATGTCAGAGATGAGACAAGCAAGGGGAATTAACTGGCCTTGACTAATGATCTCACCTAAAGAATACTGCTGCTGATAGAGCGCGTGAAAATGTATTCACAAGAAGGAATAACATAGCCTAAAGCATGCAAACAAAAGGACCCCTGTAAAGTTGACTTGCATCAGAGGCCTCGGCCTATTGTCTAAAAATAATGATGTTGACCCCAGCAACCCAATCAAGCCTTATCTGCAGTGTACCAACAGAAAAGCTATTAATCTGAGAATGTTTTAGCAAGAAGCAGCAGGAAAATCAAGAGAGTGATCTTTAGTTGCTAGTACAAAGAAAAAAACAACACAAGTGCATGCCTGTCCACACTACAACAGCCAAGGCACTCCATGAAATTCTTGCAGCAGATGAGAAATCAACTTTCTGTGTAAATGTGTCTTCCTTAGCCATATGGGTTTATATTCCTAAGATGCAAAACATTTTTCAGTGGCATTTTGCAAGTCTTAGACCCATCACCTACGTATTGTCAGATATTTCCAAGGCAGAGTGTTAGAAGGACACTCCAGAACTGGCAAGCAGGCTGCTGCTCTGCAGCGATGTGAATTGCAATGAGCGCTGGGTGATGTGCTCAAGGTTTGCTGATGAATAACCTTTTGAATGAAGCAGTCACTACTCCATGCACACACTTTGCGACCTGTTTTGTTATCGCTTATGTCTTGTGGTGTGGGAACACAATACAGCTCACCAAAGCTGCACATGGGCTGCCCACCTATGCCTACAGGCATAGAATCATAGAATCATAGAATCTTTGGGTTGGAAGGGACCTTTAAAGGCCATCTAGTCCAACCTCCCTGCAATGAGCAGGGACATCTTCAGCTATAGCAGGTTGCTCAGAGCCCCATCCAACCTGACCTTGAATGTTGAATGCTGAGAGCATTCAACATTTTTCAACATCTTTCTTCAGAGGAGAGGTGTTCCATCCCTCTCAACATTTCTGTGGCCCTTCTCTGGACCCGCTCCAACAGGTCCATGTCTTTCCTGTGCTGAGGGCTCCAGAGCTGGATGCAGGACTCCAGGTGCGGTCTCACGAGAGCAGAGTAAAGGGGCAGAATCACCTCCCTCGACCTGCTGGCCATGCTGCTTTGGATGCAGCCCAGGATACGGTTGGCCTTCTGGGCTGCAAGCGCACATTGCTGGCTCACGTCCAGCTGTTTATCCACCAGTACCCCCAAGTCCTTCTCAGCAAGGCTGCTCTCAATCCCTTCATCCCCCAGCCTGTATTGGTACTGGGGGTTGCCCTGACTCAGGGACAGGACTCTGCTCTTGGCCTTGTTGAACCTTATGAGGTTCACACGGACACATTCCTCGAGCTTGTTCCCCTCTGGATGGCATCCTGTCCCTCAGGTGTGTCAACTGCACCACTCATCTTGGTGTCATCTGCAAATTTGCTGAAGATGCACTTGATCCCACTGTCTATGTCACTGATGAAGATATTAAACAGTACAGACCCCTGAGGGACACCGCTCATCACTCATCTCCATCTGGACATTAAGCTGTTGACCACCATCAGATGTGGCCATCCAACCAATTTCTTATCCACCCAACAGTCCACCCATCAAATCCATATCTCTCCAACATAGAGAGAAGGATGTTGTGGGGGACTGTGTCAAATGCCTTACAGAAGTCCTGATAGACGACATCGGTAGCTCTTCCCTTGTCCACTGATGTGGTCACTCCACTGTAGAAGACCTCTAATTTGGTCAGGCAGGACTTACGCTTGGTGAAGCCATGCTGGCTGTCTCGAATCACTTCCCTGTCTTCCATGTGCCTTAGTATAGCCTCTAGGAAGATCTGTTCCCACTGACACCCCCCTGAAAGGGGGTTGTGGGTGTTGGTCTCTTCTCCCAAGTAACTAGTGATAGGACGAGAGGAAATGGCCTCAAGTTGCACCAGGGGAGGTTTAGACTAGATATTAGGAAAAATTTCTTCACCCAGAGAGTGGTCAAGCATTGGAACAGGATGCCCAGGGCGGTGGTGGAGTCACCATCACCGGAAGTGTTCAAAAAACATGTAGACGTGGCACTTCAGGACATGGTTTAGTGGGCATGGTGGTG
>NW_010525360.1:21494-30039 GCF_000687285.1 Phaethon lepturus | reverse complement strand
CTACATCAGCCAATTCCCTCAGGACTCTGGGATGCATCTCATCAGGTCCCATAGACTTGTGCATGTTCATGTTCCTCAGGTGGTCTCGAACATGATCCCTCTTCCAGCGGGAGGGACTTTGCTCCTCCAGTCCCCGTCTGCCAGTGAAGACTGAGGCAAAGAAGTCATTCAGTAACTCAACCTTTTTATCCGTTGTTACCAGTTTGCCAGTCCTGTTCATCAAGGGGGCTACACTTTCTTTGACCTTCCTTTTCTGGCTGACATACCTGTATAAGCCCTTCTTACTATTTTTTGTATCCCTTGCCAAGTTCAGCTCCAGCCACGCCTTGGCCCTTCTGACCCCACCCCTACACAACCAGGCAGGGTCCCTGTACTCATCCCAGGACACCCGTCCCTGCTTCCACTGCCTGTGCATTTCCTTCTTGCCCTTCAGTTTTCCCAGAAGGTCCCGACTCAGCCATGCCAATCTCTTACCTTCCTTTCCTGATTTCTTACACCTGGGGATCAAGAGCTCTTGCACTCTACGGAAAGTGCCCTTAAAGATCTGCCAGCTCTGTTCTGCTCCCTTGTCCCTGAGGGCAGTTTCCCAGGGACTGCTATTGACTAACTCCCTGAAGAGCTGGAATTTTGCTTTCCTAAAATTCAGGGTCCTGACTTTACTCTTCGCCTGCCCCATATCCCTCAGGTCTGCGAACTCCACCAGTGCGTGATCACTGCAGCCCAGGCTGCCCCCAATCTTGACGCACAGCATGCTGCAACCACCAGCAAAAGCAGGCTGTGGGGAGGCTGTGTTTTAGGAAACTCTCAGACTCTCTGAGTGATAAATTTTGAGGTGGTAACTTTTAGTACCAGCAGTGGGGAAGCAGATCCAAGAGTTTTACCTCACCTTTATGCAGCACATCCTCACTCGTGCTGCAGCCCTGCAGCCCAGCCACCCTGCTCCATGCTGCTGGGCTGCTTGCGCAGTGAGGTGGCACGCGATGCAAATAAAATTCAAGGGCAGAAATAAAGTGTAAGTAAGTGGTGCTGGTGCACCCAGGGCTGTTCTCCAGTGCCTGCTTTCCCCGTAGCAGCTTCATATCGCTGGTGTACGTTTCAGCCAGAGCTCTGACCGCGCATTGGCACTGGAGGAATGCTGCGCAGATGAAAAAGGGATCTTTATCATTTTGCATTTGTTTCCTCAAAGGAGAATTGTCTGTTTCTACACAGGCAAAAAATGTCATCAAGATAATTCCCCTTCTCACTGGATACTTTCAGGATTTTCTTTAATCTTTTTACTTTCAATCTCTTACTTTTTTTCTTTGTTGCTAGTCCTAATCTTGAAGCTTTGGCAGCTATAAACAATATTGGAAATTACTTATTTAAATCAGTATTATTGACTACAAAGCTTGCAGGGTTACAATTTCAACGTGCAGCACAGAATCAAAGTAATGGACTTTTGATTCAGATGATGGGCACTAACATGTCCATATGTAAGAACAGAGAAAACATAGGTATCTCTCTAATGCCATGAAAAACTTGCATTAATGGAAAGTGCTGCTTTAACTATGAAACGACCATTTACTTCTTTTGTATAAAAGTGTATAAAATACGATGCATAATGCATATTTTTCCCTTGTGTGCATCCACACAGGAATACTGAAAAAGCAGAAATAGAGGAGCTAATCATCCATCTTTTTGCTATGCGGCAGATGTCAATAAACTGGAGTTTGTGTTCCATTCTATTAAAATCCCAATGTCCCAGGCAATAACCTATCTTTCAATAAACACAGGTCTAATGTCCATTGAGATGTGAGCTAATGCTGAGTGGAAAATTACTTTTGTGTTTACCTACTTCCAAATTGTATTTCATCCATTTTCATTCACCAGATAAAAACAATTGATTGCTTTAACTTATCCTTTGTAAAGAAAAAGCCTCTATGATCAGGGGAATTTTGATGGCAGAAGAATTCTAGTGAAATAAAATTGCTTTCCCTGTGAACAATTATTTTAATTTCTCCAAATATGACGCCTCCCAATTCACTTTTTAAGCCCCAGATGCAAGAGATGTTTCGGGCATTCTCCAGAGGCTATAGGTACCATATGTCAGGGGAAAGTCTAGAGGGCAACCTACAGGATGACTGATCAAATACTGAGATTTTTATTTTTAACTCCAAGACAGAATTTAAACAGCACAGCTGTGATCCCTAAATGCCTGCCAATTGCCTTGCATAACTTGAACACATTGCAATGCCTCAGCACTTGCGATGCTGCCCAGGTATCCCCTAAAGACAATGCTACACTGTTTAGTTTTACATAACTGAACGGGAAATTGCTAAGTAATTCATTATATCAGCAAAAGAGTGAGTGGGAAATGAAATGTTCCAGCTCTTCAACATCAGGCAATCAGCTCCCTGCCCTGCCACTGTTCTCCATCCACCCACCCTTCCTGCTGTAATCCTCTACCCACACTCTATTCCTCCTCCTTAATGCACTGTCACCACATATGTCCCCTTCACCTTTCCCATATCCCCACACTTGCCACTACAGCAATCGCCTTCGCTCACTCCTGCTCCCACGCTTTGCTACTGTCCTCCACCAGTGTGTCACTTCATTTTCTTCCTCAGCTGCTGGGGCCCGAGAAGCGGTGCCTGATGCTGGGACCACTTTGTGCTTTAGGGGAGTGTGTTGATTCTACAGCCCTGTGGCTGATCAACTAAAAGGTCTAGTGCTGGTGCTTATTTTTGGCCTGCCTGGTGTTTTGGCAATGGAGCTTGCCTGTTCAGGTCAGCCAGCTGCCCAGCCAGGCAGGCAGATGTGCGCTCCATCAGCTAACGAATTACCCTGCTAGCTAGCCCCACCTCAAGGCTGTGCAGGACTGGGCTGAGTTTGGTGAGAGTGATCAAGCATTGGAACAGGCTGCCCAGGGAGGTGGTGGAGTCACCATCACTGGAAGTGTTCAAAAAGCGTGTGGACGTGGCACTTCAGGACATGGTTGAGTGGGCATGGTGGTGTTGGGCTGATGACCTTGATGATCTTAAAGGTCTTTTCCAACTTTAATGATTCTGTGATTAAAACAAACAAACAAAACACAGTCCTACAAAGGATGATGTACCTCCATCTGATATTAAAATGGGGACCAGATACATTTCCCACGTCTGGCTTGCGGACAGCACGGCATCACCTGCGCCGAAGGGGGGAAGTGGGACTGCGCCAACTCTGGGCAGGGGCACAGCAAAGCAGGGACGCGACCAGCAAGGTCCCTGCTGCCGAGAGGAGCCAATTTGCTGCCACCACAACAACTGAGTTTGGCCACACCAGGAGGAAGAGGAGGATTATAGGTATGCCCATGCCACGGAAAGAAATGCGTCACTGTGCCTTCTGTGTGTGATCTGCACTATTTTAATGTGTTTGGGAGAGATGCCAGTCTCCTGCAGGTGTGTCAGTTTTCCCCTTGCTGTAGCTGTTGTTGTTGCTGTTGTTATTAATCATTGCCACCATCTTGTGGTTATTTTTTTATGTCATTCACTGTATTAAATGTGGACTTGGGTCCCAAGAAGAAATGATGATGGTTAAAGAAAAACAGTGATATCGTTTTACCAAAAGTTGCAAACTAAGTACAGAAAGTCACTATACTTTGTGTACTTGATGAGGCCAACAGATCATCCCCTCACGCACCCTCCCTCTGTCACTCTAGTCCTAAAGACTTCAGTGGGAATATTTATGGTGGAAACTACTACTGAATGTGAGTAACAGTATCAGTTTGGCCTTTCTGAAAGATCGTTAAATCACAACCCACCGAGAAGGAGCAAGCGTCGCCAGGCTTATTTCAAGAGCTATTTTTAGATATGGATATTGAGACTTTTCTTATCAAATAATTAGTCATCACAAGTAAAGGCAAGATAACTTTTAAGAATAAAATATGAAGCCATTGAAACCTTCTCTGAGCTTCCCAAAAAGGTTGATTTAGAGATCACTGAAGCCTCTGCACCTGACTGGAATAATTTAGTAATAGGAAAGGGGAAAGCACACAAAAAAACCCTGAACTAGTTGCAATTCCTGCCTGATTTGAAGGCTAAATAGCTGCAGATAAAGACATTTACCTGGATTTCTGTATCATCGCAGTATTGCAGAGGTGCAGTGGGACTAGAAAATTAAGAAAGGTGTTTTACAGCCAATACAGTCTCTTGTAGAAAAAAAGGGGAAAATCCTGACTAGACAGAGAGACCAGAGAGAGGCTCTGTATTCACAGGACATGATGTTCTGACTGTAAGCCAACAAAATAATGCTGTCACGAAAAGTGCCAAAAGCCACGTAAATTTGTGGTAAGGGGATCGTCTCTTGTAAAATAGTCCAGATAATTACGCTGCTGTGCTTGGCACTGGTTACATTGCATTTGGATGGCTGTGTTTCATTTCAGGCACACAGATAAATTGGCAGAGTTCGAAGGAGAATAACAAAAAATGATGAAAAGTGTTGGAGAAGGAGACCTACAGATAAGTTTAGGGAAACTGGGTATAGCTGGCCTGGAACAAATTAATCTCAATGGCAGAAGGGAGGATTTAGGTTAAGTACAAACCAACCTTTATAGCTTTAAGAAAATTTCAGCCATGGAACAAGCTGCCAAGGAAGGTTTTAGCCTCACCATCACTCGAGATACTAAAAGGCAGGAGACCATCTGTCAGGGGGTGTTTAGGGATTAAAAAAAAAAGAAGAAAAAAACGCACTGCCACAATTTAAGAGTTGAGCTAAATAACCCATTTGTGGCTAGACTTTAATGGACTAGAAGTGGCATGGCTTCTCTTTTTAGGGTAAGTTCCTATATCTTTTCACTGTGAAGATTGTCTTGATTCTATAAACAAACACAAGTCAATTCTGCTGATTTCAGATTGGGAAGGATATCTGCATTTAAATATTTACAGGAGATAGATGTCTAAATATTAATTTAATCATATCAATAATACACTCTCTTTTTTTTCCCATCAGGTTTTGAACATGTGTATAGAGCTGATATTGAAAAAAAAAAATACTTAATTTAGGTTAAACCATAACTGAAATCTGAGGTTTGTTGTACCCCTTAGTATTGTAAGTAAATAATGGACCAGCCCAGGCCTGCCCAGTGACCTGGGGCTTGTGATAACCACATTCAAAAGACTTCAGATCAGGTCAAGAATGAGGGGAGTGGTAAATGGTCAGTAACAGATACAAAGGCATTTCTGCATTGTTGTACAATTACGGCACTGAGATGACACCCGAGTCCGAGCATCTCTTGCAGCCTCACAGAAAACTGCTGTCAGAAGATACCTTAGGAAGCTTCTTCTTGCTGCAAGGCGCCTGCTAGCTTGGGCATCTTAAGGAGACATCCTGCAACCTAGCCCAAACAGCCTTCAGTGGTTCAGCTGAGCTGCTGGGACTTTATTTCGGAAGTTTCCACAGTCAGCTGCCAGGTCTAAAACGGGAGCTGGCGGGTAATGACTGAGGGTAGCAGAGGGCACCTCAGACGCCTCTCAGATGCAGAGGCCTCTGGTTATGCCTACAGGAGAGCACCAGCACCTAGGGCTAGATGTGCACCACAGCCATGTGCCAAGCACGAGACGTTATATCGCCTGGGTCAGTATCGTGTCCTTCCTCCTTCACACCCCCCACAAGCTTTGGTTTTATCATAGAATCAATAAGGTAGGAAAAGACCTCTAAGATAAAGTCCAACCCATGTCCTTTCATGAAGGACAAACCGCTCCAGTTGGTCTTCTGAGGCAGAGGAGCAGGGACCCTGGGCGCTGGCAACGCTCGCCGTCTCGCGTGGGAATGCCCCCACTCTGCTCTGCGTTTCCTCAGGATCCAGTGGGCTTCGGACCAGCATTTGGGAAGTGCCGGGTGGCAGGAAGGATCCACTGGGCTGCATAAACACCTCCTGGCAGCGGCCAGCTTCACACCAGAGAGCCTGTGCTCCGTTGAGGTGCGAGCCCCCAGACAGGCTGAACACAAGGAGTCAATCACGTAGGCTGAAGAGGAATCACCTTCGGACGGCTCAGTAAGTTTCAGCAGCGCTTCCCCTTCCCAGCTGTGCTCCCCTGTAGCTCAGAGGATTCCCTTCCACCCGTCCGCCTCCATTGCATATGCCGGCAGATGCCTTCACTGACATACCTGGGCTGCTGTGCTCAGCCAACGTACTTTGGAGCAAGTTCAAGCGGGTAGCAAGCTGAGGTGTTGCACCGGGGCCAGAGCGGACGACAGAGCTGCTGCTGACACCCATTTCAGCGAGCAGCCCGGTGGGCATGCCCTGCCACAAGGACTCCAGCGGGGACCCTGCTGCACCCGCCCGGGACCTGCCCGGGGGGTCCTGCCCATTTCTCGGGCTCGAAGGGCGGCATTGAGCTGCGTTAAAATGCAGCTCAGGGGACTGAGGGCAAATAAGCCAGGGGAGGGAAATGTCACTTGTTTCCCTGGGGCCTCTGACCTTCATACGTATGACCAGAAGCTATCTGTGCTCCTCCCTCCTCCCGGGGAGCTGGAGACTGGCCCTGCTGCGGCATCGCTGGGGCAGGGGCTGATGGCCCTGGGGAGCTGACATGGGGCCCTGGGCCGGGTGGGGGAGCCCCAGGCGGCTTGCACGGGGTGCCAGCCATGGTTAGGGTAGGGAGGCCCCAGGGACGGGCAGGGGCAGTCAGTGCTGTTGGTGCCCTCATGGCCCTGACATGACCTTCCTCTCCTCATGGCTCTCAGGGAGCCTTCTGTAAAACTAAGGAGCAAAGAACAGGATTTTTCCTGTAGAAAGCACCGTTATAACAATTTGTCACGTCACTTTTCATCATGTCTCTTTTCAGGTGATTTCTAAGAACGTTGCACAGCATAGATGCTGTTGGAGTCCCGCTGGAGACACCCTGCTCCTGTGAGAACCGGACATGCCATCCCACCCTTTTGGCTCCTTCCTGTCCCTTAACCAGTTGTTTTTCTGCAAGAGGATGTGACCATTTGTTTCCAGACTGCTTAACTTCTCTAAGAGGCATTCACAAGAGTCCTGTCAAAACTTCTTGAAAGCCCAGGTGTACCTGGGTTACCACTACCCGCCTGTTTACTCCATCGGTGACGGCCAGCAGATTCATGAATCACAGCTGCCGTCAGGCTGGCATTGACATATTACAGTTGTATTATGTCATATCATAGTTTCTCTCGAGCCACTTAATGAAGACATTCTTTGTAAATCTCTGAATGCCCCTAGAGCCTTTTCTAAAATCTGTTATTAATTTTCCACTGTCTTTTCCCCTGGAATTGAGGCTGACATGAGCAATGGGTTGAACAAGGCAGCTACTGCGTATCTGAGCTCCTCCACAAGATGTGGTTGAACCTCATCCAGTCCTTGTGATCTGTTGTTACTGATTTACCATTTACTGCAAACTCTCTTCTACTGACATTTCAGTTTAGCAATGAATTCCTCAGGTTGATGTATTACAAAAAAGACTTCTGTTGTGGGCACCTCTACTGTGAGAGTTAATGCAAGATTCATTTCAGCTTTCTGCAAGGCCTCCACTTCATCCCCACAATTCTCCAGCAGGCTACCAGTCTGAGGAGTGTTTCAAAGGAGTTTCATTTACAACTCTGTGCCTTCAGCAAGCGCTGGTTGGCTTTGGCTTGCCTTTCGGTGTTTAACTTGATAGGAGTCACATCCTCGGCTGTTTTCCTCGTTTGGGCATTCTTGTGCTTTCTGATGCTGTTTCTTTACTTCTAATAGTCTCCTTTGCTGTTTACTTCTGTGGGCTATTTTATGGTCCAGGCAACAATGTGAACACAGGATTGCTAAGGCTCAGGCAATTGTTCTGATCATTCAACTGTAGGTTATTCTCCTTTGGGACAATCTGACAGTAATTTGGAGCAGAAGCAGTGTCTGGGGAGGGTGTGGGTGTATGTGGTGGGAGTGATAACCCTGTTTCCTGCGAAACCTACTGCTCTGAATAATCTTTCATGTTACCTATGGGAACTTTTGGTTTGACAGCACAGCTATCCACCTAATTCAGGTTTTGCTTTCCATGACTTGGTTACTCGCAGCTAGGTAGTGCCAAGTTAACTAGAGAGCTTGGTGAGTGTTTGGAAAAGACCCATACAATACCTGGAATGTGTAAGTGTCCCTTTTTTCCTATCTTAGTGAAGCTCCTGGTTGAATCAAACTCCTTTCCTCACCTCAGCAATATCCAGGTAGGTCTTTGAAAAGTATGAATTAGTGGTAAGAGAGGAAATTAAAAACTGCCACCTTGGATATGAACAAAGGATCAATGAAAAGCAAGACTGAGGAGCGAGAAAGGTCTCCTCTCCTGGGAACATGAACTGAATCTGTGATGAAAACACGTTGTCATAAAATGGAAATTGTCTGACAGGGGCAGCCACAATTAATCCAAATTTCATGCCAGTTCACTATTTCCTCATTATGTTTCACTGTATATTAAGACTGTATTTGTAAGACCCACTCTGAAATTCACATTAAAGAATAGTCCTGCTGCTGAAAAAGCCATAGCTCATTTACTAACAGCCCTTGTTGCTGTGCTTCAATAATGTAATCGTTTTCTCTGTGTCC
>NW_010525360.1:9543-21463 GCF_000687285.1 Phaethon lepturus | reverse complement strand
GTGTAGGAAATTTAAGTCCAAGGAATGTCAGATAACATATAAAAGCCTAGTGCTTACCCATAGCTTTTATTCAATTAAGTGGCCATTACAGAGCTCATGCTATTTCAAATGACGTAATGCAGAATGCAAATGCAGTCCTTTATTACAGATATATGTTCAGCTAAACAAAATGGCACCAACACAATGCAAAGCCATTACAATTTTTTAAATTATTACGCTAAGGTGATTATCACATGGTGAGCAGTCTCTGTGAAAGACAAGTGGGAAATCCATGGCCTCCAGAAACCACACTTTGAGCACAGCAGCAGCGTTATTTGAGGTTCATTTGTGAAATTCGAAAATGCAGAGAAACAGGGCTGCCTAAAAATGCTCCTAGAGTGAAAGCACTGAGCTGCAGCTTGGAGAACTCTGACATTACAGGGGATGTGTGGTAAGTCATGCGCAGGGCTGGGACCTGATGCAGACAGAGATGCCTAAGGCAGGGTCTGGGCAGCATTTAGATGTTTATACCCAAATTAAGATCTAAAAAGCCCTGTCCATTCCCACTCAGTCTTGCTGTGTTTATTAAGCACCTCACACGTCATCTCTACACATGCCTTCTACATCGCCCAGAGGAGCCACAAAGCTTCCTCTGCTCAGCATCTCTGAGGGCTCCTCCTGACCAGCACGGTCCCAGAGCTCCTATCACCCAGCATCAGGTTTGGGCTCCTCACTAAACTGTTGCGAAGCACCTTAAGTGCCTTAACCTGCGTAAGGCTGAGGGTCTTCCCTCTGCAGTCCCACAGCCTGCCTTCCGGGCACTGCTCTGCAACCCTCTGTTGCTGCAGTGGTGGCCTCTCATGGGAAACGGCTGCCACCAGCGTGAGATCCTTCCTTTTCCTCTATCCCTAGCCCTCGGTCGTAGGTTTCCATTTACATAAGGGGCCTGATGATGGATGTGTCCTTTGCCCTGGTGATTGGAATACTCCGGTGGGAGGTGGGAGAGGAAGCAATGAATCCCTCTAGGCAGAGTGGGAATTATGTCTGCATCTCTCACACCTGAAGGAGTCTCAGCTCTGGGCTGTTCAGTTAAAGACAGGCAGGCTGTCACCACCCAGCATGCCTGCCTTTGTCGGCCTGCAGGTGAGGCTCACGCTGCTGCCTTGGAGAACCACTGCAGACACCAGTCCTTCAGAAAAAGCCTCTGATTTCCCTAGAGGTGCCTACTGGAACCTATTTGAAACCCCCAAATCTGCTGATGAAAGCAAAAAGAGGATGAGATTTTTTTTTTATGCATCTCTCGGTAGCGCGTGTCCTGCTTGCTCAATCTAAACAGCTCCTTTTTCTGAGTACAAGGTCCTTGTTTAAACCTTTTCTGAACTTTCCTCACGCACTATATGGGCAGCCAAATCCTGATCAGTTCTGAAGTCAGGCAAGGTCCTTCCTTAGATCCAGCCTTGAACTGGCCTGTTACTGTTTTACAACAGGGAGAAAACAGAAATACTTCCCAATTTAAGACAGACATTTTGTGGCTGCATTTTGTTAACCAAAAACTCAGCTAATAGAGTGATAAAGTAAGGGGGTCATATAAGGTTGAATACAGAACAGTGCAAACGGAGACAGGGAGTCTGTTATGATTTACTCATCAAATACTGAAAGTAATATGAAGAGAGAGAGATGGCATAGAGATAGTTACTGATTATGTAGAGAGTGAAAAGCTGCATCAAAAAGAGAGTTTAGAGGGTCAGTTTCTATTTTTACAAAAACATAAAAAAACCTTCCAAAGGTTTCTGGAATTGGGTTTTGTATTTTCTGTCTGATTTTTTTTTTCCATAACAGTCCATGTGGTCCAGGCTGGGTAATTCTGAATGTTATTATGCAAAGAGGAAGGACAGGGACAATTTCCCCACTTAAGCCACTTTATTGGCATAATTGCAAGACAAAGATAAACTGCTCACTGCTTCCTACACCTCTTCCCCTCATGCCAGCGTCTGTCTGCAACTTTTTACTTTCAGTTCATTATGAGAAAGTAATTTTATTGTCACATTTGGCTGGCAGCTGGAATTCTCCAAATGAGGTAAGCAGGGCTGAGATGTATGCTCTCATCCCTCAGCAAAAACCTTGTAACATACGGTGTGTTATGTCTCCAAGCTTTACGTGAAGAGGAAAACAGGCATCTGGGGTGGGTTCATTTGTAACACTGTGGTTGCTGGATTAATAGGAAAAGACGGATGAAGGCAGACACTTTAATTACTTCACCCTACCTTTTTATTACAACATCAAGTAAAATGGTGAGTTACAGAGGATAATGGACGTGGAACATCTGGGATGAAGTCACACACAAGCTCATGGCTTGTTATCTGCCAATGGGGTTTTAAATACTGATAATTTCTGTACATGCATCTTTGTGTTATTTCTGATTTTCTTGATAAATCATTTCAGGATTACTTTGTTTTAAGCTGTGAGGTAGCTACTAAGACTGGGACCCCGCTTTTTTCTTCTGGAATTTTCTGAACTGGGACTGTATCGCCACGGCCGCCCGCTCTGTCTCTGGCGCATCCATGTCTATGTCAAATTCCTCTTGAACCTTCTTCTGCCCATCTGCTCAAAGAAAACAAAACAAAACATGAACAGTTTTTTTCCAAACAGCGATACTCAGTGGACAGCACAGGTGAAAAACCCTGCCCCTCTCTCCTTCACAGACGCAGCCATGATGATGGGGAATATATTCAGAAAAAAACCTGGGGCCAGTTTTGACAAACACAGCTGATCAAATCCCCTACCGCTTCCCAAGGGCAGAGTCTGTGACACCTGTTGGTAGCTAGGCACCGAGGAGTGACATCCAAATGGTGCTCGGCAGTCACCAAACATCACCCTGACACATGAGCATGTCCTTTCCTGCCTGGGGAGCTAACAGCGAGTTAGCTGTTACAGTCTCCTGTGCCACCCTGCAGGCAGAAGTTACTCATATCCCCATGTTTATTCTAAAACAAAGGCACCTTAAAATATTGTAAAGTAAGGATTAAGACCCTGTTTCTCTCACACCTCCTGTGTTAGAGGAAGAGATAACACTTCCTAAGGCAAACTTTCATCCTTTTCACTTGTTTCCTGCCTCCCCTTTGACTCATTTATGTTCAACTTCTTTGCCGCTGTGCTGCTTCCCTCACTTCTCTCTGGGCTCTGTTGCGGCCTTTCAGACTCGATCCTTGGCTCTTTGCCTTTCTCTATTCCCAGTCCTCAGTTTTTCGTTCAGCTGCATTCGGCCTCCATATGGACAACCCAGCTGACCGCTGAATTTTGCTTCATCCACCTACATGTTAGAAGTGTAGCCCTGGGAAAACTCCTGCCCTCATTGCAAAGATAACCCTAATCTGCCTGGACTAACAAAGTGAGAACACACATTCACTCCACTAACCTCATTATACCACTGAGTTTCTCTTCTCTATAAACTTGTTTATTAAACCCACTTATATAATTGTTGTACCCCAGTCCTGCAGCAAACGTCATGCCAGGAGTCTGCAGAGAGCTGTACTTAAAACAGCTGTGGGAATTCACCCATTTTGAACCACTTTGCTTTTTATTCTTCAGATTAATACCTCTGGGATGTTCATCCCCAAGTACTGTTAATGCAAATCAAGGGAAACACTTTCAATGTATTATTAAAATGAAACTTATTCCCCACTCTCCTTCACAGTAGAAAACAGGGATACCATTTCATTATTTTAGCATGAGTCTTACAGTATTTCTTGCCTTTACTTCGTGTTCTTATTCAGAGCTCAGTTTTTGTGTCCATGTTCCATGACCAGAATCCACTCTAAATTGTGCAAATATTTAAAGGGACAGTTTTGGCATATTCCATACTGATTTTATTTTAACTACAATAACCAAATAAATGAAGCTATGCTAACAGAAATGTTCACTTAATATTTTGTTTTACTTAGAAGAACATTTAAGAAGAAAGATAAAAATGTAAGAAGAAAGAGAAAGTCTGGAGAGGAAGAATAGCTTGAGATCTTACCAAAACTTTGATTACACAGTAAAATGAAAAGTTAGGTTATCAAAACGAAGATTTGATGGAAGAAAATGAATTATACTAACACTGTCTCACACTTCCACAGTCATTAAACCCAAGAATCGGCACAGTCTGTGTAACTACTGAAGCAACACAACAACCTGAAGTACAGAAATACAATTATTGCCTTATTTTTCATGCAGAAAGAGAGGTGAAGGTCTAAAGTGACTTCCTTATCCTCACAAGTTGTTGACACAGCCAAGAAGAAAACTGAATTCTCCCATTAAAGCCATGTTATATACTGAAGCTTAGAGGGGCTTATTAAAGAAGCAGAAATTTCTGTACCAGTTCCTAAACTAATAACTATAAAACAACAATGCTTTTTGAAAATTTCCCTATTGCCAGATACCATCTTTTCCACATTGATGTGTACACCGCAGAGAGATGGAGATTATTTCTTTAATCAAATTTCAAAAGGAATTATCATTATCACAATGACTTAATATCATTTAGTTATTATCTTGAGGGGTTGGTTTTGATTTGGTATTATGGGTTAAAGGGAACTAAGACAAGAAATCACAACATTTTATATGGAAACAAACCAAAAAAGGACTCAAATCATCTTGTAAAAACCAAAGAATTTTCATTCAGAACATGTAAACATAGACTTTTCATTTGAAAATTTTGAGTGAAAAAAATAATCAATAGTCTGATCAGCTAGCTCTAACAGCAACTACTTTGTGATATCAGTAATAAGAAAATAAAAACTGTTTTACTTGTCCATATGTCAGAATCTCTCCTCTAGTAACAGGGTCCTATTAACTTATTTTAAAGAGAAGAGTATCACTTATGGAGAAATACTCTTATTTCTTATGAAGAAATATTTTATCAAAATGTTTATACTAGTAATGTAATAAGCTTTTAATCAGCTTTGAAATTGATGTCTTCTCATTGCTTGATGATTTTTGTTGTAACATTCTGAGTTTTAGGTTCCTCCCTAGCCACTCACTAAACACAGCTGTCAGTCTTAACAGTAGAAAACAGAAGTGGAGTTTATGCGTCAATTTTAGCCTTTCAGTATAAAAATTACTGCCCCTTGGAAATGTCAATAGGGAAAGCCAGATGGATGGATGAGTAGACACAATTGGTTTCATACTTCTTGATGAAATTTGGCTTGTGCAACTCATTTCCTATTACAGCCATGTCTTAGCAGTATGTTAACTTGCAGTAGTGACTCAGCAAACTTAGGTTAAGATTTTATAGACTTAAGAAAGCCCAGCTTTTAGTATAATTTTTCTCTAGAATTTCCAGGCCAGTTAATCTTTGCTTGATGTGAATCATCATGAGTGCCTTAAAATCAATTGTACTACAATAATTTACCATATCTGAAGATCCACAGTAATTTACCGTATCTTAAGATCTATCTGACTTCCTTTTATGTTTTGACCCATTCATGTTGCAATCAAAACCAGAATTCCTTATGAACTCTCTCTGTATTTCTTTTTCCCATCACTAAAGAGAAATGGTAGGATAAGTTTTCAGCCATGATTTAGACTTATAGATTAAGAAATTAGAAGTGTTCAAAAGGGCCAAGACATTTATATGAGTAATGAAGAAATTCACTGTTAGCTTACAGATGGTATAGAAATATATATATAATGATTACACGTATAAGCATAATGTACATTATAAAAGAACTTGTATATCATCTATATGTAACATATATGACATACCTGTGTTTTCTTTCTCCCTATGCCCATCTTTTTCTTTCTATATATGCATATGAAATATTCGCATTTGAATATATAGAGAAATATATGAGTATATATAGAAATACACAGACATATTTGCTTAAAGAGTTTTAAGTCCTGTGTTAAACTGAAAAGAGCTGGATGGAGTATTTCTTAAATTTTTGGAGTGGATTTTCTTGGAGTTCTCCCCAAAACATCTTCCATTGATGACTGTCACAACACAGATACTTTAACAGATGGATTGTCAATCTGGAGAAAGAATTAAGTGGTGTGCCTTCTTTGGTTTTGTCTATGCTAAGGGAAAAAGATTTTAGCTTTTACTATGAGCTGCTTTACTAAAAGTAGCCTAATGATTTAAAATATATCACACCCCGCTAATGACACTGTTTTTGTTTTACTGGTTGGTTAGAGTTAAGAGCATGAGTTCCAACCCCCCATAGCAGGGGGATTGGAACTAGGTGATCTTTAAGGTCCGTTCCAACGCACACCATTTTATGATTCTATGAATTAAGAATTGACCCACTTAATTACAGTGAAAACCCAGCTTGTGCTCAGGACCTGCACAGACTAGAGAAGACCTCACTGCACCAATATGAGTGACTGAAAGCCTTTTTGCACCCTTCCTACTGTATACGCACCTATGTCATCCTACCTTTTACCTGTCAGTAGTTGTTCATATATCTCAAATATGCAGGTTATTGAGCTTGAATGCTCAAATCATGAAATTTATGAAGAGAACTGAAAGCAAGCCCATAGAAATGTCCCTCTTTCATTCATTGTCTCCCACTCCTAGCTCTCCTTTCACAAGGGATCACTGGCTTGGAAGCTATCTGAAAACCTGGAAAATTTTTACTCTCAGCAGGCCACAGCACAGGTAAGCACTTAAAGAGGCTTTACTCTTGGGCTTGCTTATTTCATTCCTACTGGCGGGGGCCAACCATTCTGTCTGATAACAAGCCACCTTTTTCTAAGTTGCCTTTATGTAGCAATAAAGGTAGATCTGGATTTCCTACCCATCCTCAGTCACACATTCTTTTGTTGACAACTACACTTTCTAGACTGTGTGCAGATTCTTCCACGTGGGTATCTGAGGATTCCTGGACTACCACAGGTCCACATGAGGAAACTAGGAGGAACAAGACTGTTGTCAGTAGAGTTCAATTCACAAGCTACTTGTGATTTTGAGGGATTCAGAAATCAATAAGGGTTGATAAGCACTGGCCTGCACTTTACGCTTTCTGAGAGGATCTGGTTTCATTAGCACCATAAAAAAAACCCCTGACCTTTCTCACTACAGTCAGCCATTTCAAGGCTTTCCCTGAAAGATTTCTTCATACTTAGTCCAAATTCCATCTCCTAGATAGTGACTCCCACTCTTCTTCTGAACATGCCATGACAAGCTGGGGAAGTCAGTACGTGTCCCTGCTGGGTTCTGATCACTGCCAACAGGGGAGGTGAACAGAACACTCCCATGCTAACAGTCATGGGTTGGCCATAACAAACTCCAGTATCTGATGAGTTTATCAAAATCATGTGTTTAATGTGGACTGACTCTGGCCATGTGCCAATTCAGGCAAATCTGAGTTGTGGTGGAACAAACTCCTTGGAGCGCAACATCAACTGCCTGATGAGTCCCTCCATCATTAGGAGCACCCCATGCCCCAGTACCAGTCTGGTGCTACAGACTACTTTGCAGGACTGAAGACTGAGACAACTTGCAGAGTGTGGATTTTACTTCAGTATATGCAATAGTCATCCCAGCAGGAGAACTTAAACCACCATCTAATTAGCTGTTTTCCAAATCTAACATCCTGAAAGCTCATTTCACATCGTTGCAATTGAAAAACATCTATTTATTCCATTTCCAGACGAAACATTAGAATGCTCTCTGCAATCTGCTACAGTGCCTCATAATGCATGGCAAACACTGCATGGATAATGAGGCTGCCTGTAACAAGGAAAACAATCAAATCTTACACACAAATCCACCCAGCAAACTCTCAAGAAATGTGGTGCAAGTGTAATTATTCATAAATATGCCTTCAGCTCTTTCATTTACTTTTCAGCTATAAAGTAAAATGAATTGTGACAACACTGTAAAAAGAAAACACTGCTTATTCCATACCAGCCAAAAGCTAAAGCAGTCTTTTGTGACCTTTGAACAGAGGCTAAACAGACTAGTCTTTCCTAAAAGTGTTCATGGAAGGGCAAAAGCTGATGGGATGGACTTGGGGGAAAAGAGGACTCGGTCTTTATTCTCAGAATTTCTCCATCCTTCAGATGAAATAGAGATTACTTGTCACCTTCTGGAAAAACATTCAGCATGAAAAACTGCATGGGCTGGAGCCTCTAACTGGCATTTCACATCTTACGTGCTATCCTCCGCCCCTGCTCACTCAGCCCACGTCCAGCAGAAATTATGGGACTATACTGAAGATGGAATACACTCATTAAAATACTGCGTTTTTCAGGGCCTAAACTGCATCATTTGGAAAAAGAGTAAATGAAGTGTGGGACAGAATCACAGCGCCCCATAACTTGCTGGAAGCAGTATTTTGCCTTGGGCAGGATCATTACCTCCCAACTGCTCAAAAGATCATTCAAGTTGTGACAATCTTTATGCTACTCTGATCCCAAGCTATTACACCAGTCTGTCCAATGAGGCAGAACAGTCCCTAATTAAAGAGGACCAAAATGGGCAGGAATTTCATGGATGTTGACATTCATGTGGAACATTATCTTTATGTGATGGGAAGAGTCATTTTATCCAACTAGACACCAAAATGCAACCAGCCAGCTAGACCAAACATATGGGTGCTTAGGTGTATGGAGGCCAGATTTAACTCCTTACAAGTATCAGTTTCAAAAGCCAAGAGTTGACAGGACCATTCTTCCCCCTCTGTATTCAATTGAGGGCTGAGGAAGTGAAAGACAGGGTCTCATCTTCTTCTCAAGGAGTCAATATAGCCTTTTCCTTCTGTGCAAGATGAGGAAAAATAACACCATAACTGACTTTATGGCTGAAGAGAAGAGACAGTCTACTTCTCAACAGCAGAAACTCTCCAGTCAGTTGCCAGGGCCACATTACCCAGCAGGGTGGCTCTGAGCCTTTTTGTAACCTTGCTGCTCCTCAGCAGACTCTCACTTCACAAGGCAGCTGAAAAGATGGCAATGTTGGGGGAGTGGACATTGCTCAAGCCCAAGAGAAGAAAGGAAATAGTACTGGCACGCAGGAGAGCGCTTTAATTTGGCTTTGCCTCCTTTTATTTCCTAGCCTTTTCTTTTGATGAATGAAGTGCCAAGTAGAGAAGCCTCTGAGATCATTAGCTTAGCAACTACAGTTTGCTGGTCTCTGTGGTATCACGAGCAAACATTTCCCAGAGCCTTGAGCATTACACTGGTTTTGTGACCTCACTAGCTTAGTGTATACGGCTTGCAGCTGTGGTCTGGGGAGACAGACTGCTGTGAGGACTTTACCTCAGCACCCCTCCAGTGATGGGATGATCCAAAGAGAATTACTTATATGAGGAGTCTGTTATAGCACAGTGGGCTGATGAAAGCTCATTGGCACAGTACCTATGCATTTTGAGGGACAGACTGCATGATACTGCTGGTGTGATGCAATATTCCCATTGTCTAGGCTGACCTTACTGCATAAGGATGTTATTGGCCTTTCTGTTAGCTGTCTGCCTCCTAAGTTAGTGTCTAGGCACAAACCTCTCAGAGATTTTTTTTTTCCATATGCATGTTCCTGATGTCACAACACAAAACTCTATGAAATTTTGGTCTAACTTCCCTAGATTGATGCACTAATTTAAAGCCATTGGTTCTTGTGATATTACTGGCTACCTCCAGTTTGGTGGTCATTTGCAAAAGATCTGAATCCTTGGGAGCCTTGTAATTACTTGCTTTACCAACACGCTAGCATAATGCTAACACAGTGTAGGGCCTCTGTGGAATTACCTCAGTGTGACAGTCTTGTGGCCCCATGACCTCCTCAGCCACAAGAGGCACAATCCCTTCAGTCCTCTGAGCAGCGACCATGGGACTATGCAAGACACAAATTCTGTCTCCTTCCCCTTTCTATCAATATCTGTGCAATGGAGTATCACTATCTGACTGCTATATAGACAATCCAACTCAAATGTTCAGCTACTTCATTTTTAAGGACAGAAATTTTCTCTAATTAGCTTAAGAATAACACAATAACTTTTCTTCCTACTCATTAAAAATGTTGCAGAGTGAGATGCTAATTTTGTGACAAGGACTACATTACTACATGTGTTCTTGTTTCTTCACTCCATAATGTACTCAGACATTCAAAGGCCACCTTCCAAAGTCAAAGGCTGTCTGGTCTTCTTTGAGTGTCAGTAGGTGGGCACTTGACAGTAGGGGAGGTTATGGGTTTATACAAGGATGTTCATTTTCCACGATCAGTTATTTGAAGGTGGTAGGTGCTGGAGAAGTGTAATGTCCACACAGCAACCATCTCTGAAACTGAAGAACAAATCCTGGAGCTCAGCAGTCTCCTGTGACTTCAAAAGCACAGTGTGAAGCAAAATAAAGGTTATCATTGGTGATCAGGTTAAAAATAACAGCTGTTTTTATCTGAACCACACCAACTGGCCCTTTAATATCACTCAAAGCAAGCTGGAAAAGAATTAACATCTTTCAATTCAACTGCAAATTACAATTTAGTATAAAGGCAAAGACTTCATTAGGCAATCAGAATCCTTTCTTCTTCAAATTGACCTTTACTTTTGTAATGCAGTGTTGTTATCTCAAATTTGAAAAATTAGTTTTGCTGTAGAAAATAGTGGTTGTTCTTTTGTGATTTTAAAAATGTTATTTCAGCATGAGGCTTTTGAAGTGTCAGATTAATCTTTTTTCTCCTAGTTGTAATAATGTTGGAAAGTAGCAATTCTATTTCTGACATAAGATAAATGAAGTAGCACACAATTACGTATACTGGGGTAACACAAGGAAACAGAAAGGAATAGTAATAAAACTCAGTTTACAAAAACTGTTTTCAACTCATCTGTAACTACAGATGAATTGATTTTGCTCAACAATTAATACAGAGACAAATATTGTTTTTCTTTAAATGCCAATATTATTTAAACAATCATTCCTCACCTTCAAAATAATTAATTTATCACAGACTTTTTAAATGGCTTACAAATGCATAACTGACACATAGATAGGTACGTAAGTGTTAATGAGGATCTACAAGGTATTCTGGGCATGCAACTAGAGGCCATAATTCACATCTCCACGTGGAGACCAAACTTTGTGGAAGTTTAACTAGGAACACAGCAAATTAAAATAGCCATATTAGCTGTATAAACTCATCTCTTATGAGCTAAAGCTACATCTGAGGAGTGCTAGACTGACTGGCAAATGCAATGGAAGCCTCTGGGAGCTAAAACGAAGTGGTGCTGGGGATCAAGTGTTGGCACAGTCAGGTCCCTTCGTCACTGCAGAACAATGCCCCACCAGCAGGGGTAATACACTTAGCCCTAAGTCTTCTTCTCCAGGAGAGAGTGCCATTATCCTCCTCACAACTCAATACAAAGTTATAGGAGTCTCTTTCCGCAGTTGCACACGTGTGATCCCCAATGTTCCAGCCAAGTTTTAAATGGGAATCGTTATGATGTTTTTTTTAATTTCCTGTGCAATTTCCAGTTCTCACTTCCTCAGTAAACACTGCGCCTTTAAACAGCTTTGCTGTTCGACTGTGGAAAGAACTGCATTTCAGCAAGCTGCCCTCTTGCCTTGCTAGTCAACTGCTTGATTAATATATGATCAGTTACTTTCCTATTATGGTAGTGTTCAGGCACTCCAAGTCACAGCTGGGAACCCTAATGTGGTTACAAATGCAGAACAAGAAATTCTCCCCCCTCCACCACTCCTCAGTACTATGACCTTTGCAAAAGTGTCTTCAGCAATACTTTAAAATAACTACAGGAGAATTTCCTCAAGGCTGCCTCCTAGGCTATGGCTACACCAGCGCGCTACCCAAGGCCACAGTATGGCTCAGGCACGATCCACAGCTTCTCTAGAGCATGTAACACTCAGCACACTGGCATACAATACTGGCACAGCTGGGACTGTTCCTGCCTGGCTACTGTGGCTGCATAGGATGGCCAGGATCCTACCTTGCAGGCAGATGAGAACA
>NW_010525360.1:0-9512 GCF_000687285.1 Phaethon lepturus | reverse complement strand
GGGAAAGAGAGTTCAGCCCTATTGATGCAAGCCATGCTGAACCACTTTGCATCAAAGTCAGAGAAAAGGCTTTAGCCCATTTTATTTTCTAATAGAGATGTATCTTCCAGCACTTCAAAACACTTTGTAGCTCTAGAGCACTAGGGGATTGACTCAAAATGAGTTGGAACTTGCTATTAATTATGTGATGATCAACAGCATCTGAGAGCCCTTGCAAGGAAAATGCAAAAGAGGGGTGTTCATCGTCCAGCGTGGTACTGCCTCCCTTGCATTGCATAACGGCCTTGTTTTCCAGGAATGCTTCCTCCCTACCCCTCCCTTTGCCATTTATAAGAGTAGCTAGAAAATGAGATCAAAGAAATGGAAGTGATGACAATACGCCACACAAAAGTAGCAGAAAAAGGGGCTCAAATTCATGCACTGTCGAAGTGAGACTGAGCTGGGGAAGATGGCATAGGTTACAGAGGAAAACCTGTCAACCAGAAAAAAAGAGAGTAGTCAATCAAAAGAACTGTGGTATGGAGTCAGAAGGTGTTTCTTTTCACACACAAAATGAAGAAAATGAAGAGCAAGATTTTGCCCTGCTCATTTTCAAAGGGCAGTTTCTAGGCGTCATTGTATACCAGCAGATCTCTGTTAGCAACTAATGAGAGTGCTATTTTAAGTTTTCGCAGTAACTTCAATAAAAACTGTTACATGAGAGCTTGGAAACGCACTGTGAGAAGATATTCTCTTCTTGTAAAATCCATCACCAGGTTTTAATTGCAAAGTATTTAACCACACACTCAGCAGTGGACAGTATAAGGTATAGGAACTGAGCTTTGCCATTCAACATTACACAGACCTTATCGCTCACTACAACTACCTGAAAGGGGGTTCTAGCGATGTGGGTGTTGGTCTCTTCTCCCAAGTAACCAGCGATAGGATGAGAGGAAATGGCCTCAAGTTGCGCCAAGGGAAGTTTAGATTGACTATTGGGAAAAATTTCTTCACCGAGAGAGTGGTCAAGCATTGGAACAGGCTGCCCAGGGAGGTGGTGGAGTCACCATCTCTGGAAGTATTCAAAAAACGTGTGGATGTGGCACTTCAGGACATGGTTTAGGGGGCATGGTGGTGTTGGGTTAACGGTTGGACTTGATGGTCTCAAAGGTCCTTTCCAACCTTAGTGATTCTGTGTGATTCTTAAGCAATGGAGTCATTTCTGTATTTTCTATGCCTTATCACATGGTATCAAAAACCACCTTGTAAATAAGATTATCTGTAAGAAGCATTTACTTTAATGCATAAATTAAATGCAAGAAACAGACAATTTAAATTATGTCCAAACACTGCAACTTTTATTTGCCTGAACATAGGCACTGTTCTGTGCTGGTAATAGGATAATTACTTTGTCACAATCCCACCATGAAAAAGTCACTGCTTTAATACAGGTATGGACCATGGTTTTTTAACATCTTGCACTACATGCCAGCTTGGGGATGCTTGTGGAGGCAGTTGGGCCATTCTCAAAGTCTTGCAGATAGAAGTGGAGTTTGTAAGGTTAAAAATGTCCAAGGAAGCATCTGGTGCCCTTTGTAGACAGAACAAAATTGTCATGGAGTACCTGATCCAGCCCACAGACTGAGATGAACAATTGTACTCTAAAAAATTATTTTGGGAATGTATTTGGTAAAAGAAAGTTTGCCACCTCTCCATAAAACCAAATGCATCCCATCAGTAGAGTCCCAGAGATGCGATAGATACAAAACCTAGGCTTCTGGAGCAGCTCCAAGGTAGTTCAATCACAGTCTGAGGAAAGACCAGTATATTCTGATAAGACATCCATTTACCATGCAAGTTGGCCTGCCAGAAGATCTTACATGATCCTGAATCAATTGGCTTTGTAGCTTCTGCTCCAGCACCCACAAGTGCAACCAGATGTAGTGCTGGATTGATGCAGTCTGGCCAGTAGTCTGACTGAATGTTCTGTACAGTGAGATTCTCTCAAAAAAGGTACAGAAATTTAATGTCTCTGACTCCTGAAAGCAGTTACCCAGATGTAGTTTTCGACCATAAAGCAAAGAAATTCTGTTGCAGGAGGGTCTAGGAAATTTCCACTGTTTTCTTTTGCTTGGGCTGTTATCCGAACAGAATCATTAATTTGAGTTTACTATGTCTCTATTAAACACAAAAAGCCACATTATATGTTTATTTCCCCTGCAGGCTTGGTTTGCTTAATTTTCTTAGGAAGAGAGGGGCACTTCAGGGGAATGCATGATAGCACTGAAATAGCGGTAAGGGGGAGACAAATGAAGCTCCTGTGGCAATGCGGCTCTGAAAGAGGATGAGAAGGTATTACATGCTGGAGGGTATTGTCGGTATATTCCAGGCTGTCTTGCCCAACAGTCAGTTGGAAAGCCATGTTACATGTTGTGCAGAAGGTCATAAGGCTGAACATTTAAAAACTGGATTCTAGATTAAAAACTCTGTCCAATTCCTGAGAAAAATTCACCTAACCTAACCTTAGAATCACACAATCATTTAGGCTGGAAAAGATCTTTATGATCATCAAGTCTAACCATAAAAAACCACAAACTCGCACGTGTTTACATCAGAGCTCATCAGCAGCTCACTTCAGAAAGAAACCAATGGAGAAAAATAGGCACTCCAAGGGTGCAATTCATCTGACCTACTTTAGGCAGACGTTTTAGGATAGCATGAATCTCATCCTTGAATCCTCTTCCTATATTGGCTAGTTCTTTATTAGCTATGAAGGGAGTTCAAGGTGACTAGTTTAGATGTAGATATTGATACTTAATCAAATTAACAACATTCCTTAAGCCTGAGTGGTGCGTGAACTACACACTGTATAATTTCATGTGAACACACTTATCTGCTATTTCATGTGAAATTCTTTCTCATAAAATAAGTTATTTAGCCCTTATGAAAGGTACTACACTGAAACTGTAGCAGCTAAGAAATCTTATTTGATTCAGGAAAGAAGAAAATGAAACAGAGGCATACCTTCTCACACTACTCCATCTGTGTTCTTCCATCCCATTGCTAGCAAGGAAAGAACAGCTCACCTTCAATAGAGGGTCAAAACTAACATTTGTTCCCTCTGCTGAGACTGCCAGTGAAGCTGCCAGTTGTGCGGCTGATGTGGATCCTCTCATGTTCCCTCAGGAGCTGACTGAACAGTCTTCGTATATTTCTTTTTTTATAGATATACAGTTGAGCAGACAAAAAACCTGTACCAGCACCTCTTGCGATCTTTTCAATTTATTTCAAGGACAGTGAATTTTTGTGCACGTTATGTGAGTCTGCATGCTACAGAGAGACTATTTCATTCTCAGAAGCCTTTTTTTTGAAGTGTACATCAGTAAGACTTCTTATATTTCCCTAATAAGGGATTATAGTTAACACCACGACAAGCAATATCAAATGCTTCATATGAACAAGCAGCCAAATGACAGTTGCTGTGAGACCTATAATTGAATTTGCAAACTGCTGCAAACACCAAATCTCTGCTCTGCTATTTAGCTAATAATGAGCCAGGTGATGGCTGCTACCATTCTGCTGAAGAAGGAACCTTATTGCACCTAGCATGTGTTAAAGGCAGCCATACTTGACTGCAGGACTGAGCATAAAGGAGAAGAACAAAAAAAAAAGGATGAGTCAGATGTATTGGGTGTGCTGGAGAAGATAAGTACCTTTTAAAAGGTATTGCTAGCCATGTTTCTCTTTGCTGATCCAAGCCAAGGACATGACATGACATGAGATTATAGTCTGCATGAAGTGCACAGAAAACCATAGTGACCACCTCCTAGTACAGTTCCCCAACACGAATCCCCTCTCCTTCCTTCCTGGGTCCTATGTAGCACCCGTGGGTAAGGAGGTGGCATGGCTTCTGCACTGAAATCGTAGCTCATGTGCAGTCAATAGAGAATCCTGAATTTTACAGGACTGTTATAGGCATATGTTCTTTAAGTGCCAAAGCACACAAGTTACTACTCTATCATTCCTTAATGGAAGAAATACAACACACACCCCCCCCCAACATCCTTCACAGAATCACAGAACCAATAAGGTTGGAAAGATCATCAAGTCTGACCATTAATCCAGCACCACCACGTCCCCTAAACCATGTCCCGAAGCGCCACATCCACAAGTTTTTTGAACACTTCCAGAGATGGCGACTCCACCACCTCCCTGGGCAGGCTGTTCCAATGCTTGACCACCCTCTCGGTGAAGAAATTTTTCCTAATACCCAAACTAAACCTCCCCTGGCGCAACTTGAGGCCATTTCCTCTTGTCCTATCACTAGTTACTTGGGAGAAGAGACCAACACCCTCGTCGCCACAACCCCCTTTCAGGTAGTTGTAGAGAGCAGTAAGGTCTCCTCTCAGCCTCCTCTTCTCCAGACTGAACAACCCCAGTTCCCTCAGCCGCTTCTCATAAGACTTGTGCTCCAGACCCCTCACCAGCTTCGTTGCCCTTCTCTGGACACGCTCCAGCACCGCAGCATGCTTCTTGTAGTGAGGGGCCCAAAACTGAACACAGGATTCAAGGTGCAGCCTCACCAGTGCCGAGTACAGGGACATAATCACTTCCCTTGTCGTGGCCTTCTTTTTTTCTTTCTCCTCCCTTACTGTAGAAACCGAGGCTAAGGTTAATATGACTATTGGCTCTGAGACAGAATGTGAGCACAGCTCTGCTCTTCCACAAATTGCGTCTCATAGAGTAATAAAGACCTTATTGACACATAGGACAATTTACTGTTTAGCATAAGGGAGTTAAAAATGGCAATGAATAGATTATCTGAAAGAGTGGGAAATTAACCCAGAAGGGCAAGGTGTCCTTCTCAGCAGCTTGTTCATTACTTAGAGACAGTTACTGTATTGAGAGGCCTGGAATTCTAACAAGTCAATACCAAAGCTCTGTGGGATTTCTCATCCCTGACTTTAGTATCTGTATTTATTGAGTGAGGACTGATGGTATAGGGTAATGTAATTTTCCAAGCCTTTTCAAAGTAGCAGAGATTAATGAGCAAGGTCAGGCACCAAAGGCACTAGACAGTACTTCAAATCCTGCTTCTACATTTTTTTTTGCTTTTCCCCATCTTAAAAAAAATTCTAAACCTTCTAGGTCCCAGGCACTGACTCAGCAACATCCTCTTTTGAACTTGATGCTATTTCAGCTAAAGGGTGGAGGGTTTGTTCTCCCATAAGAATGCAGTCATATGTTCTGACAAGCTTCTGACTAAAGTATAGATCATTAAGGCTGGGTTGCAGTGGGCTTATTCTCAGGTGTGTAGCAAGGAGAAGAAGCATCCACCTTTTTATAGCCTGTGTATTGATTAATCACACCTACATATATATATATTTTTTTAAATGTTGGTAAAAGCAAGCATGGTTTTCCAATAAAGTCACAGTGAAAGGAGAAGGCAGGCTCCTATTCCTAGCTCTTTATCAGGAGGTTATGGAGCAGGGAAGGAAGGGAAAATGGTCTCATTATCCAGACAGACAGTGCACTTAAACCCACACAGTACACTGAGGACACAAAGAAAGGTTGTACATGCTTGAAGCACAGTACAGTGCATTTCTGAGCTCCCAGTGAAAGTGGTAGCTATGAAGTACCACACTGGCCCACCATCCAAGCTGCCTTGCAGCCCTCAGAGCTGTAACAAATTACTTTCATCACCTGGAGCATTGTCTGCTTCCTCCTCCTTTGGAAAGGACTGTCCTCCCTTTTCTCCCTCCCATTCTGGTCCAGCAGCAGCCTCTTTTGCTTGGGAATCTCACCTAACAGGCTCACGCATGACCACCACTCCTGAGGGCTGCACCCTTCGTGCAGCCCCATTCACCTTTACAATATACCTGGCCTCAAGCTGGAGGACTAGGAGAACAAGAGAGAAACACGTTCCCCTGTGAGTGGCTTTGTCCCCGCGTAGATCTCTGCCTTGTGCTGAAAAGGCTTACAGTGACAGTGAAGCAGAAAGAAATGGCATTAAGCTGTGCAGGGATTTTGCAAGGTGGTCACTACACATGTTCGTTCATTTGTCAATTGTTTTTTTAATTAAAAAGGAGTAGGTGTTGATCCTTCATCTCAAGCACAATTACAAAAAAACCTCACACAACTTCCAGGCAATGAATTAGGAAGTGCTAGCACAGTAAACTTCAGCAAGGTTCAAAAAGAAATTCTTTGATATAAATTTATGGTAAATGTTTTGTATCCTTGAAAATGTCTCCTTGAAACGCAGAAGGTGTTGGAGTGGTTTGCTCTTAAATATAACATGTTTTAAATAAAAAATGCAAAAAACATTTTAAAATAAAACAAAACAAAAACCAAGCTTTATTGATGTGACATGATTGGAAGAAAAGAAGGGTTCCTATTTCTTCTTTGTTTTCACCTCACTACGTTTTTACCAGGTGCCTTTTAAAAATTGGTATTTAAAAACAATTTTATCAGGAAGGGTGGGCATTGATTTAGCTAAGTGCTGGAATTGCAATTAGAGTGCCAGATAGCCTAATTGACATGAAAATTTAACTGAGGCCAGGAAATAAAAGGTTTCCCTCCTGCTTTAGTTGTACACTTATTGCAAACATAAAGCTATCTTAAAAAAATATTAAGGTTGCAAAGTTGAGCATGAAAAATTTAGTAAATGACAAACTACACTGATACCATCAGCCAATTAATTCAGTTATTTTTTGCATCGACAACTTTAATTCCAGAAAATCCTGTTTCAAATTCTTGACGTCACATCTTTCATCATCTTAGGAGCACATTACGTTTCCTAGTTTTAAAGGAAAAAAAAAAAATATTCTGCTACAACATATGGACACCCACATGGTTCCTCAGCACAACTGCTTGGAACAGTTAGATCCACCATGTAGACCTCTTGTTTTAATGAAGTAACTGATAGTGGTAGTAGACTGTTGTCCTCTACTTAAATCAGAGGAAAATGGAATGAGTTCCATGTTCTGCCAGTGGGTTTCATACGTCTGACAGGAAAGGAACAAAGAGACAATGGAAGGTGTGGGCTGTAGGCTTGGGAACTCCATCACTCTTTGATGCCTTACAGACGTGGTGGCTATTTCTGTTCCACCTCATCTGTATAAACTCAGGGCTAGCCCCTCCTCCTCCCCAGCCTAGATCCTCATCATGGTTCCCAGCAGACCTCAACAATGCTGTTTCTTTATTTGGCTAGGCCTAGCTCCCAAACTGTACTAGGGCATCCCCAAACCTCAGAATTCCAATCCAGCCCGTGCCCTCCTCTGCTTCTCACATCCCAATTAGTATTCCTCCCTCCCAGTTCCAGTTTCCGTTCAAAAGTATCAAACCTTCCCTAATACTCTAGGGTTCTAGTTTCCTGATGAGACTTACTGAACTCCATCATCATTCCATGCTTTGACCTCCCTGCTCCAGTTCCTGTGACCATCTGGTTCCAAGGAAAGAGGTACACTTCCTCCTAAGCAACTGTGGTGTCTTGCAAACACAGAAGAGGCACCACAATGCTCTTAGTTCCAGTTCCTGGACGAAGTGTACCTTACAGAAGCATGTAGCAGCAACTAAGGAAAACTATAATTTCCTTAAGCCTTGCAAAGACAGTGTTGTTTTAGTTGTTTTATTCTTTCTATTTGGCTCAATGAAGTTGAGTTTTCATAAAAAAAAAAAAATTAACTGCTTCACTGAACTTGTAAAAACATGCAAACTTGTCTTTCTAAACATTTATAACTTGGCCAGTTTTGAAGATAGAAAAGTCACATCCCAGATGGCAAATCTTACATTTCTGTTCAAAATGACAAAGGCTCAAAATAGTCAAAAAAAAGGCTACCAGAAATTGTTTTAATTGCTAGATGTGCCAGCATTTTGTTCAAGTCTCATTTTTGGAAACAACCAGAATGACTTTGCTGAACCCTTCCAAAATAATTCTGCTTCAGGCAAGCAATCAACATGACAAATTTCAGCCTAAGCAATTGGATTTTGTCAAGGCTGTGTACAGCTGAAAAGGGAGCTTTTAACCAACAGAGTTAAGCAGCTCTGTTAATTGGCCTTGCCACCAGTCCAGATTGTAATAAATAAAATAAGTGTACATAATATGAATAAAAATGTAAACTAAATGAAATAAAAGTTATGGATAGCTGGAAAATCTTTGAAAGGGGTCAAAAACAAGGTGTGAATATTCCTGTGTTGGTGTTTTGAGAGTTGCCAACGATTTCTTGAAGTTCCAACTTCATAAAAAAATATAAAATAGTTGAGTCACCTAAAATGATTACATGGAAGACAAAAATTAATCAAAGGTTTCCATTATACATTCTGTGTTTGAGTATTTCTCTAGAATTCTAACTCTGATACTCATTTAAAACTTCTCTAGAAAACATTTTTCCCCTGTGTGACTTTAAGCTTTGACAGGCACTTTTTAAGTTCTGTTTGGATTTACAGACATGTCAGATTGTCAATAAAGCTGATCAGAAACAGCATCTTAACTGACACACATGCTTGACCAACCTCAAATCATTGCTCCAGCCCATGTTTTCTAATCTATATAGATTCGTTTTTCCTTCCCCTATTTCTGAGGATTACAAGCCCCATGAGCTTACAAGGTTAGCATCTAGAAGGAGGACTAGAAATTTCATGCATTTTCTCTGCGTCAGAAAACACAACCTGCTTTAGTGCAATGAAGGATTTAAGTTAGGACTTAAATCCCTAACCAACACCACAAGTGTTGGCATATGCAGAATGCACAGTATAGCACACACCGCAGAACTAGTCCCTGTACCACTAAAACCCACCTCATTTTTTTCACTGCTTGAACTTTAAACCTCAATATAAACAGAACCAATTAAATTTTTTTTTTTCTTCTCTTTTGCTCAGGAAACCCAATATTTACTCCCTCCTTCCTTCCCAAGCTAAAAAGGCAGGGAGAACAATTAAAAAGCCTTCTTGTTTCCAATCCTGCCATTTTAAAGACTGCTTTGTCTCTTTCTTAAATGTGGTCGTCCAGATGTTTCTTTGCTGCCTTCTCACCTGGCCCTTACTTAAATCTAGCCTGGGAAACTGTAAATGTTTTGTGAGACTGGAGAGAAATGAGAGAATTTGGGTGAGGGTCAACCATGACTCCAAGTTATAGCAAGTCAGTAACCTTCTTTTGGTGAATGTATATTCTTTACTAAAGACCCAGACCAGAGTTTTGCCTGGGAAAATAAGAGGAGGGAAAATTTGTTAGAGAGAGAAGTAGCACTTGACCTAGCTGTGCTGAAAGGACATGGAATTCTCTGGGGGAGAAGAAAGAATGAGGAGTGAGACAGAAACACAGCATGAAGGAGACTGAGAGAAAGCAAGCCAGAGAAGAAACTACTTGTGGAAAAGACGAAAGCAAAACTTTAGCTTTTATGAAGATGGGAATTTAGGAATAACTAACTCGACCCATCCTGGCCTGCCTGGAAGAAAGGACCAGTAGCTCGGAATCACCCCAGAGCATCCCACTGCACCACATGCTTCACCAAACAGGAGGAGCTGGAAGCCATTGT
>NW_010525359.1:22567-26233 GCF_000687285.1 Phaethon lepturus | reverse complement strand
TATTTCGGCTGCAGCCTGCACTAACCAGGCTGCTGGAATGAGGCTTTTCCTGCGCCGCTGCAATAGAGGATCAGGCTCCCTGGGTTGAGCACGCCAGCCCGAGAGCGTTCACATTCCCAAACAACACATTGACGGTGATGGCACGACACAAACACGCTTGCAGCCTCACGCTGAGTGTTGAAGTGAGAGCAGCAATGAGTTCCATGATGACAGGAGCCTAATTCCTGAATTTTGTGTGTGGGAGTGGCAGCACGGGAAGAAGTAGCGGTCCAGCACCCCAAGGCTAGCTTTCTGGGAGGACCTAAGGCAGGATTAGGCTACGACCCTGCAGGCAGCTGCAAAACCATTAACTTCTGGTTTAAAATGGTGGGTGGCACCGTTGGGAGCAGAAGAAGGTTATGGGGTGCAGGATGGGAGGAGAAGAAAGCTGGGAATAAAAAAAAGAGAGAGAGAGCAGGAGAAACAGCAAAAGAGAGCTTCTAGGAAAAAGGACGCTATTCCTTAAAAACACCAGGTTGTGTCTGAGACATAGATCGTGTCATTCTCCCAGAAACAGTCTAATTTTACACAGAAACCACTATGTAAAACCCTACAGAGACCAAGCAGAGATCTGGTGAATGCTGCAACCGAGTCAGAGTCGGCCCCGAGGGAGGGTGCAATATCAACCAGAGTTAGTTACTTGGACACATGTCCACACTACAGAAAAAAAGTTCTTTTTACTGTCAGATTCCTCTTCACGTCAAATAACTTAATTTGAAATGCCCTTTAGCAGCAAATGCAGAGGCATCTGAACATGGCATTGACTAACCAGGATGTTTTTCCCTCATCTTACAGCCTCTCCAGATTGACATACAGGGACAGGAAAGAAATGCAGGGAGCATGTTTCTGGGGGATGTTCTCTGATCCTTCATTTTCTTCCCTTACATAATCCCTAAGTGACACGTTTCAGTATTTTCAGCTATAAATTCTTAAGACGGATTCTATCAGAAATCTGCATAATCAGAGGACATGTTCCCTTTTCCACCCTTCAAAGTTAGAAAAAAAACCCACAACAAACAAACCTGGGAACTGTTTTACTGTGGAGAAAAAGACACAGTGAAGTAAATATACTTTTACAGCATCTTCTTTAAGCTGTTAAATTATTAACAAGAACAGAAATTGGAAAGTAGCACCTTTAAAAAAAAAGGCTTTGATGTGTTAAAATAATGGGATCTATAATTTTTAGAGCTGTATACAGTACAGGTGTACAAAGTAGTAATAGTTCTCTCCATTAATTTTTAAATCATTCTCCTTCGTTAGTCAAGGTACTATTTTTCAGGCTTTATTCTTTGTATGGAAGGTGTAATGTTGCTTGCTGTGCAAAAAAAGAGGTGAGAAAGAGAGGAATAAAGACAGTAGTGGTCAAATAATGCTCCCACAAAATTAATGGACGCTTGTGCCGTTGTCTTCAATGGAAGAAAAACACTGAAACGAAAAACCTAGTAATTTTACCTCCTGTAAACGTTGAGAAAATCAAGCATGACACAAAGTTTGGGGATGGGAGGCTGCTTGCCCATAGTTCTGTATTCATGTAACAGATTTTCTTTCATTTGAAAGGAGTATTTCAAAACAGTAGATAATAATCTGATCATTTTGCCTTCTGCCTGTAATGGCAGAAGACCTGGTCAAAAGAGAACTGGCATAGTGAGTTCTGGGCAAAACCTAAAGTTCCTGAATTCAGGCTCTCTGGAGTAATGAGAGTGAAAAAAAATGATACTAATGATAAAGAACCTGTATATAGAAATTTTGTTTGTTTGCACTGAAACAAGTTATGAAACAAACTAATGCAAAATCTTTAAGGACCTAGTTCTCAATAGAAAAACAAAAATTATGTCTCCATTTTTTATCAAAAACTCTAGTTGCTGAAAAGCACACATCTGTATTTGCAAAGTGGGAAGCAGCAGGGACCTTTTAATTGGCTGTGGTGGCCTTTGTAACTAGTATCAGCCTAAAACCATAAAGTCCCAAGCCCTAGGAAACTCCTCTGCCACACATACCTTTAAATATATAACTTGTCCCAGTGGCTTAGATGGGATCTCACTTACACTTGCAGCTCAGCCGGATGTGACCGTGTCACAGCTTTCCCTGCCCAGGGTTGCTGCAGAGGTATGGTTGCGGCCAGGACCACCCCCAGCAGCCCCCTCCCCTGCCAGCACAGGGCTTGCTGGCTGGGCTCTGGGCCTCTGCAAAAGTACTATGCACGCACATCTGGTGCCAGGGTTTTAGTCCAAGCAAGTTAGAGAGAGAGAGGCTACTGAGTGAACCAGCTTTGATGCTACAGTTAAAACCTGTCAACACAATAAGCTGACCCAGTTACGTTTAAAAACTACAGCAGACATTGCAGCAGCTGGTAGGGAAACTCTCCATGATTAGAAAGAATCAGGAAAAGTAAAAACTAAATAAGATTATAATTAACACTGTATCAACCAATCACGAAATGATCAAATTTTGCAACTCATGCAAAACCCAGGCAAAAGTGGTGACCCACATTTGCAAACCCTTCTGTAAAATGGAGCGGTTATTTTTTGCCCTCAGTGAACATTGGTTACAAAAGCAGGCTCAAAGGATATTCGAATAACATACACAAGCTGGTCAAACCGGAGATAAGTAAGGTCATAAAATATATGAGCAAGCAACAGTGGTAGCAGAAAAATACTGATTGGCACCACTGGCATTCAAGTTGCTCTTTGGTTTTAAATTAGAGAGAGGTGCAACATTTAAATTTGTTAACCACAAATGCCTTTGATCATCGAGCGAGCATCCTACACGAGAGGAATATTTAGAGCTGTGTCCCACATACGGCTCCTTAGCAGCCATCCCTTGGAGAGCGGGAATCTCCCCCATGCTTGAAGAAACAACAAACAGTCTGCAAAAGTTTTGAAAAACTTATTTGAATATAGATCATAATTTGGTCCTGCTTTATTACTCCTAAAAGCATTTGGAAAGGCTCTTATTATTCTTCTATACATGTCAGGCAACAAGTACTACAATTCCAGCAGAAATCTCTGGCAAGTATAGAGGGAGAGCTAAATATCTTGTAGGATCCATGAATATTCTATGGATAGCCAAGTAATCATCCTCCAAATGAAGGTGCTTGTCAGATAGGAACAGTCAGAGCTGATTAAATCACCCTTGGTTCATTGGCATTGTTTCAGCATCCCACAGATTAAAGCAGAAACTAGTTTGATAGGACATGCGAAAAAGATCTGACAATTTTTTTTTAAAACTGATAAAAATGGATGTTTGCAAACAGGGTGTGATTAACCAGACTTGACTGTACTTGACAAACATAATGGTAATTTAGGATTTATAACAAGGGTTTTGAGGATTTCAATGTATTTCTGATGGTCACATTTCTGTGGTGAAGTTCCACTGAGGGTGATGGCAATGTCTTTCCAGGGCAGGAATTTGCCCCTAATCTGCAAGCAATCTGGGCTAGACGTAACTACCAATGAAGTCAGTGATGGATGTCAGTGTATATGTCTAAATTAGCTTCAGAATCACAGACCTTACAAACACAATAACAAGCATAAATCAACAAGCTTTGTTTGGGAGCTGAATACATTTGACAAGATCTCCTTAACATCAGGCAGGAGCTCCCTGGGGTTGCAGGGTCTTACAGTCCTG
>NW_010525359.1:0-22536 GCF_000687285.1 Phaethon lepturus | reverse complement strand
ATGCCCCATCTCTGCACAGGCATTTGTGTTTCTCCAATAATGTCTGAGACAAATACATCTCATAAAGGTAGATATGAAGTGACTGAGTGTAGAAGAGACAGAGAGTGTTAAAGAAAATCCAGCAATATAACACTCTGGAAATAAAAACCTCAAAGTCTGCACAACACACCCTCCGTTTGAGTTATGAGTCATGTTTCCTTGTCCACAGCACCAAGTTATTTAAGAAGACAGTTACACCAAATACTTGCATCTCAAACCTTCCTAGACAGTTTAATGGGCTACTTGTGGGAGACAGGTCTTCTTATCTCCAGATGACACACTGAATTCAACCTGAGTCAACTAGCTGACAGCATCTGAAGATATGCTGAGAGCATAAGGTAGTATGGAACAGAAGAGGCCAAGAATTTAGCAGCAGTGCTGTGGCTGGTCTAAAGATGGAATGCAAATGCTTTTGAAGGGAGAAGTAGTATCTTTTCTTAAGCAAGCTGATGGAATTGGATAAAGTGAGTAATTTTTTGGGCTTGCCATTCCTTCACCTGGTCTTGACCAAGCAGTAACAAACTCCAAGCCAAAATGGGTCAGAGGCAAAGAGGCAGTGATTCAGTCTGGAAGAGACACTGGTCTAAGGTTCATTAAGTCATCCTCATTTCCCATCCTTTCCTAAACCTCCTCTGCTCTGCAGATAGAAAAATATTTATTTCACTCACCGCTCTTGGGAACCACCATATTTCTGTCCTGGCTAAAAAACAGGTGTCCTCTCCTCTCAGTACCTTCTCCCATTTTAGCCATTCCTCCACCACTGCTGCTGCCCAGCAGCCTCACATACAAGTGCTTCCTCAGTGAAAGAAGGGTGGAAGAAGACAGCGCTGACCATCCCATTGCTTATTTTCACAAAGGCTCTAGAGGCTTCATATCTGAGGCCTCTCCCTCCAGCCAAGAAAGATAGAAGACAGTCGATAAGCTGGGAAGCTACTGAGAAGGAGGAGAGAGACAGACGCACCCAGAGCAGGGTGTGTCAGACTCAATTTTTTAGGAAATGTTCCTAAAAAACTTGCAATGCTTGATTGTTTTTTCTTATGGAGTACTTCATATTCATCCTGCCTAGCATTCATGGTAATTATTGTAGCTGAACCTGTTACATCCATTATCTTCCTCTTCCTTTTTTACACCGCTGTCAGGTATGTCATAACGAAGAGCAAGCAGTGCTACATGACTTTCTGGCTGTATCTTGGACTTTTCTTAAATGAGATTTGCACACAGGTTACACTAAACTGACTTAACTGGTGCAAACCTCTGCACAGACATTGCACTCCAGATCGCGTGCTCCTGCTCAAGCTAGATATAAGATGAAATTAAGATATAGTCTCACAAACCTGCATAGGATGGTTTTAAGCACTGCCCTCCAGCTGTTTATTACTCCCCTGCAGTGTAGGGACAACATCCCTAAACTGAAGAAGGTGCTGAACTGAAACAAGCACCTCCATACAGAGGGATATTCCACCAGCTGAACCACAGTGTTACAAAGACATTATTACTGGTGTTGTTAGAAGGTTGTAGGTAGACAAGATGTGATTGCACACATCGGCACAATCTGAGTTAACATTTAGAAGCTCTCCATGTATGCCAAGCCCACCTAATGGTATTTAAATGCACTACACTTACACTTGCTGGGTGGTGAGGGACAGCTTTGTGAATTGTTTCGCTCAAAGGCTGTATGTAACATGGCATTATTCTGTGCTCTCTTTCACACAAATTATTTAACCTTTAATTTGTTGTACCTTCTTTGCCCTGTGGGTACTGGGAGACCCCTGTGATGTGCTTTATTGCCAGTCAGAAACCTTGAGGGCTTTTGCTCCTGCCCTGGCTCCTAAGGGTTCCAGTCACCTGGCTGCCCCAGCTGGGACCTCCATGAAACCTGTCCCATTGCCTCCCTATGACAGGGAGCTACATACACCCTCAGAGAGGAGCAGCCCCTCCTCTTCTAACTTGTTGTCTTGGGGGAACTGTGAGTGAATGGTTCAGTGAACCTCCAGAAGGACGTCCCACAAGCTCAGTCTTCAAAACAGAAGGAAGGAGTCATGTCTGAAGTCCAGCTGCCCACTAGTCTGGAGGTTTGGTGGGATTTGCAAGGAAGCTAGCTCTTGTCCCAGGAAAAAGGATACCAGAGCATCCTGTTTGTCCTTGGTCCTTGCTACAGTTGAAGATTGGAGGTAACTCTGTAAAGCTTTTGTTCAGCTGGAGAGGCTGGGTGTAGACTGGCAGAGTGCTATGGGATAGACTTTCTTTTATTATGGTATAGAAGGATATGGACACGTGGAGGATCCTGGATATATTTTGGGGAGGACTCATGATATTCTGAGCATTTTTGTAACAGGTGAAATCACAAATTCAAATGTTACCTGAGAGTAAACAGTTCTCTGTTTGAGAACCTGAAAGAAACCAAATATATGGCATGGCTGGATGGATAGAGATACACTGAGATGGTTCTCATGGAAACCAGGTGAAAAGATTGCATCAAAAATAGCTGAAGGGGACACAGGAGGAAACTGAATAATAATGACAGGTAGATGCTAATTACCAATCAAAATTTAATTGAGATAAACAGCTGTTTTTCCAACACAGTTACTAGGAATCAGTCAGGAAAAGAATGAAGATCAACCAGGATGCACAACAGCTTTTCTGACAGAAGTGAAGCGAGACAGTGTTAGCATACCAGGTGCAGATAGCAAAACAAAAAGAGACTGAATAGCCAGGCAAGGTGGGAAGACCAGAAGCAGAGAGGCAGTCTGGCACACTGAAGAGGTCTGGGTGCAGAGAATATGGGGGACCGAAGACAAAAAGACAGCGTAGCTGGAGAGAACAGGACACAAATAACGCACCCCATAGACTTAAAGGGAGCTGAGCAGTGCAGAAAGGTTTGATACAGGGATGAGCAAAACAGCTTAGGCCACTAAAGGTCTTCAGAGCCTCAGACAATATCTGAAACCCACCTGTGACATTAAAGATTAGTCAGGTTAGAGGGCCCCTAACATACTTTTTTTAAGGTTTATATGCCCTCAGCACTTACCAATAGTGAGAAATGCATGGTAAATAGTGAGCACTGCATGAAGAACATCTCAGAGTGAACTCCAGAGCCTCTTGTAATGAGATATCATGGAAAAAGGTGCAAGACAAGCACACCAGCCTGGAGAAATGGGGACCAGCATGGAGGATCTGTGTCCAGGTTAGTGCTGGGATAGAGTTAATTTTCTTCCTAGTAGCTGGTATAGTGGTGTACTTTGGATTTGGGATGAGAATAATGTTCATAACACACTGATGTTTCAGTTGTTGCTGAGCAGTGCTTGCACTGAGTCAAGGACTTAGCTTCTCATACTGCCCTGCCAGCAAGGAGGCGGGGGTGCACAGGAAGCTGACCAGGACAGCTGACCTAAAGTGGCCAAAGGGATATTCCATACCATTTGACGTCATGCTGAACAATAACACTGTGGGGAATTGGCTGGGGACTAGCAGCCGTTGCTCAGGGCCTGGCTGGGCATCAGTCAGCAGGTGGTGAACAATTGTATTGTGCATCACTTGTTTTGTGTATTCTTTTGTCATCATTATTATTATTTTCTCTTCCTTTTATGTCCTATTAAATTGTCCTTATCTCAACCCATGAGTTTTACCTTTTTTTTTTTTCTGATTCTTTCCCCCATGCCACTGAAGGGGAGTGAGCGAACGGCTGTGTGGCGTTCAGCTGCCTGCCGAGTTAAACCACAACAAGCTGGAAGGAGAGAGGCATACAGCAGGTCAGATCTTTCTTGAATGAGCCCACCTACACGTAAGCAAACCAGACCCCTGGGCATGGCCTCATGAATGGCAGTGCATTTGGCAGAGTGGGAAGGGAAGACGGGCCTTGAAGACAACTTCAGAAGGACCTTCCAACTCATGCTGTAAGGGAGAAGCTTGACAGTGCTCCTGAAAGTCTGGGGCTGTGGTTAAAGCCACCACTGTTTTGTGCTCAGGCTGTGTTCCTATTTCTGCTACAAGGTGCCTTCCAGCCCTTCACACTCACTCAAGGTTTATTTCTGCTCTACCTGAGAGCAGATCTTCGCAGAGACAGACTGCCCAGACTCTGTTCCTCCAAAAGAAGTCTGTTGGTGAGGTTAAGCCACAGAGGACTGGAAGAGTCTTTGCTGGTGTGGCTCTGTTCCCCAGCAAAATAATCTGTTCCAGCAAGGCCTTTTTGTGAAGGCCTAACCACCTCTAAGCTAGAGCTTTCACTGCCATGGCAATGTCATTTCAAGAAACCACCTCCCTAACCCACCCCGTGATACCAGGCAGTATCTGGAGTCGGCTGGGGCTTGTGCAGTGTGTTTGCCATGGCTCTGGCTTCCCCGAGCAAGAGGCAGGAGACAGCCACGTCCCCGACGCCCTGGGTGCCTGTAGCAGCGGCAGCGGCCTGCGTGCCTGCGCAGGCTGGCGGGCAGAGAAGAAGAACGCTGGGGCTGTGGGGCTCCGCACCGCTGCGCTGGATGGATGGGAAGAGCAGGCACCTCACTTCCCTCTTTCTGTTCGTTTATACCCAGGCAGAGCTAACCACAATCTGTCCCCAAGTTATAAAATATTACTAAGGCAGAAGTGAATGGCATTCCTTGGCCAATGTAATTAGATTTCAGCAGCCTCAACCCACAGGACAGTACTGTCTACTCTGCAGAATATTAAGTCCAATAACTGGAATCAAACAACACCGGAAAAAGTCTTGCTTGAACTAATATATATTAATACAGTTGCATAATAAATAATAAATACTGTTAATACTGCTGTAAATAATATATCACGCTAGATTTGTGTAATAAATAATAGATAAATATGTAATCATCCTTTGAAATAATATAAAATTAGCAATTGTGAAGTGAACTTAACCTATTAACGTGTTTCAGGAGAGGAAGCCTACAAGTTGTTTAGTGTCTGAATCACTGTGGCACTGTGATAGCTTAGCTGAGAGTAACGCCAGCAGCACCATGTCGTGGTTTAGCCCCAGCCAGCAACTAAGCCCCACGCAGCCGCTCGCTCACTCCCCCACTGTGGGACGGGGGAGAGAATTGGAAGAGTAAAAGTGAGGAAACTCATGGTTTGAGATAAAGACAGTTTAATAAGTAAAGCAAAAGCCGCGCAAGCAAGCAAAGCAAAACAAGGAATTTGTTCACCACTCCCCATGGGCAGGCAGGTGTTCAGCCATCTCCAGGGAAGCAGGGCTCCATCACGCGTAATGGTTTCTTGGGAAGACAGACGCCATAACTCCGAACATCCCTCCACCCCTTCCTTCTTCTTCGTCCCAGCTTTATGTACTGCGCATGACGTTATATGGTAGGGAATATCTCTTTGGCCAGCCTGGGTCAGCTGTCCCAGCTGTGTCCCCTCCCAGCTTCCCGTGCACCCCCAGCCTGCTCGCTGCAGGCAAGCATGAGAAGCTGGACTGTCCTTGACTGCTCAGCAACAACTCAAAACATCAGCACCTTATCAACATTTTCTCATCCCAAATCCAAAACATAGCCTCACACTAGCTTCTATGAAGAAAATTAACTCTACCCTGGCTGAAACCAGGACACACCACATGAGGATGCAGAGGAGCAGAGAGCTGCCTGTTGCCTCACAAAGCAAATAGTAATGCACTTCTCAATTTTATGTTCAGGGCTAAAGGTCAGTTGATCTACTGGGTGTGTCATGTTTTTTTGTTTTAAAAAGTTAATTTATTGCTGACTCAAGGCCTTGAGCAAGTTGTTTTCCAACAACTAAGATGAAATAAGGCAACACAGGCAGCCAGCAGATTTAAGAGAATATAAAGACCATTCCTGTGGTAGAGCAACACAGAAATACTCAGGGCTCCAGCAGGGAGTCATGGTTTGGCTCCATTCCCAGGGTCCTATTAACACTTTTTTATCTCCAAGCACCTTACAAACTTGGGCCAATTAATATGCATACCGTCCCTTTGGGGTCAGCCTGCTTTATTGGTTCTGGTTTCCAAAGAGAAAAACTGGTACACAGATTTTTGGGGCAGATTGCTGAAGATTTCCACTCTGCTTTAGTGTGTGTTAGTATAATCTAGTAGGTGATGCCATCGTATGCATGGCCAGACTTTCTGAAGTTTGACATCAAAACACTTCATACTTTCCTATAAGTTGTGCCACACATTTCAGGGCTAAATGACAGGGGAGCGCTAATGAGAATAGTCTCTGAATGATTCACTCAAAACCACAGTGAGACATTGGTTGCTAGAACAAAAGTGTTTAGGCAGCTTAAAGCGGCAGCGGGTAACTTTCAAAACTGACCTATGAATTTTCAAAAGCATTTGGGCACTAAAAATGGCAGGTGTGTACCTGGCAGTATTTTCACAAGTACATAAGCTGGGGAAGTAGCTAATTCCTATCCCTCAGGCACAGCTGTTAATTGTGGAAAGTACCTGTGAGAAGCTCAGCTGCCAACCTTCTGAAACTATCACTCGTCATAAAAAGCTGGGTCTAAAACACATGCTACTCTTTTAAAAAAACAGCAGAGTCTGTGGCTTCCAGCTACCCCAAGCAACAAAAGGAATGGAAGTCTCCAATATTGCTTCAGGATGTTTACTTTCCAGCCATGGAAAGAAGGAATCTCTTTTACAAAATCGTGCAGGCAATAATAAGGTGACTTCAGAACTGTTATTCACTAAATCCCATAACGCTAGAACCAGTGAACACTAGACAGGGATCAGTTTAAGCAGATGAAAGAAAATATTTCTTTACACAGTTGGCAGTGAATATCTGGGATTTGTTGTTACAAGAGGTGATGGAGGTGGACAGTGCTGGCAGGCCCCGCGTGGCGATGGGCAAATTCATGGACCATAGATTCTTAAAGAGGTGCTAGAAGACCCTCCTGTGTCCCTATCACCACAGCTCTGGCTGCTAGGGCACACAGAGCATTGGCCATGCAGGTCACGACCAGGCTCACAAGCTCTCCCAGCGTAGCATCTACAGCTTGCACCACCAGACTATTGATACAGGGAGGGATGAATTTTCTCTTGGACCCAGGAGGACCTTTCTCATGTCCTTGTGTCATGGTGCAAGGGAGATCAGGTAAGGAAGAACCAGGATACTCACCTGCAAGAGGGAAGCAGCTATGGCTGGGTACGCATGATACACCCCTCATTCAGTTGGTCTGGCAACTTTTGATGCTGAAATCCAGACCAGAAATGCAGCAGTACTGGAGAGGACCACAGCATCAGAACGCAAGCTCACTGGCTGGGGAGGGACCACAAGCCCTGCCAGGGATGGGGCAAGCCCCTGAGCCGACACCAGCTGCCGGAGCGGCTCACCACCCGGCGGGTCTGCTGGGAAGCCCTCGCCACAAAGCGTGCTCTCTGCTCCCAGCCCAAATTCCTGTGTCGGAGCAGAAAGGGCAGCGCTGCTCTGCCCCAGTGGAGGATGCATTTCACCTTACTCACAAGGAGCTTGGCTAGTCCACATGTAGTCAGGATTCCCTCTGAAGGTAGCCAGGCTCAAACTCTCCCTGCTGAAGGCTCCACTCTCACTTTTGTGAGCTGAAAAGCTTTTAGTTGTTGAGAATGGGTCCAGCTGTGGTTGGCTTTAATCAACCTTGGCTGCCTGACCTCAATCAGTGAGTTACCAAATTAAGAGTGTTAATCAGATTTTCTTACTTTGCCTATAGGCCACATTCAATTAAAACTGGTAAGGTTTTATTCCATAGGAGGCAAAACCAGGCCCCTAATTCCAAGGTTCAGTGACAATAATATAGTGTGTCAAGGATGTCTCATCCAAAGAAACCTGTGATCTGCAGATTGCTTTCTTGGAATTTTGTTTTAGGTATGATTCAGGCAGCCATTCCTGCAGGGCAATAAAATGGTGTTTTTCCCTCTGTAACTGTTCCAAGTAAGATTTGAGATTGCTGACTCTCTCACTGCTGGATTTATAATCCCTAGTCACTCACCATTTCATTAGCTCCAGAAAGCAGGAAGAAAACCAAATAACTTGCCCTCCTCTCATGCTAATGTGTCTGAAGCAGCACAGCAGCTTAGAAGGCTGCAGCATGAAGGTTCATCACAATCATCTTTGCTGTTGTCTCAGCAGGCACCTGCCTTCTCACCACAACCCTAAATACCCTGACAGTCAGGAGATAAATTGTCTCCTGGGAAGAGTCCTTTGGAAAAGTCCAACATGGAGAAAGCTGGTGGTGGGGTGAAGGGCTAAGTGCCACTGTATGACACTCATGGAATGATGGCCTGGAAGCTGGGACACCGCTCAGAGACAGTGACACGGGTCACAGCAATCAGCAAATAGCCCTGAAAAAGGACATACCTGGCCAGGAGTGCTCATGGACTTGATGAAGAAGCAATGGAGAGAGGAGAAAGAAGACCCTTCAGCCAAAAAAGTCTCTCCAATGTGATCTTGAGAGGAGAGAATGAGGCATGGAGTTTCACAGAGAGATGCCAGAAGAATTGAAGTTTGTAAGCACAGAGTCAAACCTTGAGGAATTTGAACCAGCTCTGCCTGAATCAGCTTTGCTAAATTTGGTAAGTAGTTCCCAAGGGAAACAGTCAATAAGTTGCTGGTTCCCAGTAACTCCTGCTCCTCTCTCTATCAGATTCTGTGCACCATGAAGGAGGTCAGATGGGGGTTTGTATGGTCATTTTGAGTAAAAAACCACTACATCTGGCTTTCTTCCACTCCCTGCCACCCAAGAGTGTGATCACCAACACCGTCCCCACGAAAAGCAGGGGCTGTGGCCCTGGGCTGTCCCCAGAGGTCATTGCAGCCGAACACGCAGGATGCAGGCGTGCCACAGCTGTCCTGCCTCAACAGGTATAACCATGACTTCCCCCAGGGTTATTACACAGCACGGGCAAGGCCCAGGACTCCTGCTTTTCAGGCTTTCAGATTTCTGTGATAAATTAGCCCAGCTGCTTAAGCTAAACCCTAGACCTACTGGAGTTGGTGAGAGCTTTGCCACCAAATGAACTGAGCTCAGACATTACCTAATGAATGTGTATGCTTCGCAAGCTAAATCGATCCTCTTTTTTTCTGAGCTGAAGAATTCTGAGTGTATTCTGAAAGGGAATTACCTTTGCAGGGAGAAAGCAAGAAAGGAAGAGGAAACTTTGATATTTGTTTCATCCAGGTATCTGTGCAAATTTGTAACTAACTGTTAAGAACTCCTCAGCAAATAACGCAGTGAAACACCATGGGAGATACATAAAGATCCATTTCTGATTTTTGCTTTCAATGATGATTGATCTTCGTGGATTTTTTAGCTTGCTTCCATTTGGTTTGTAAAAACTTGGGAACAAAAGCATTATGGTATTGTCCTTGCATTGCAGTTTTGCTCCTTTGTTAATTTTGGACCGAGTCCTACAGTGTAGCAAAATTATTGAACTTGGTTTTGCTTAGGTCTCTAATTCCTGTAGCTCCTCTATTACCATGTGGCAGGGCACCCTATAGGCACAATAAATAAATAATACAACGCTGAGAGCTGTAACAAATCACAAAATACATTATTAAAAAATTAAGAAATAAATATCCCCCTCTTACTTAAATAGAGATTGATTTTATAATGTGGAATGCTGAGAAGAGCTGCTGGAAAATATATGTGGACCTGGGGACATGGAGAATACACTGTAATGGGCGATTTGCTCCCCCGATTAGAAAAATAAAAAACTCCTAGTGAATGGATGTATTTGTCAAATGGAAACTGAACTCTGCTGTTTGTTCACAGCCCAGGTAGGTTGCAATTCTTGCTTCAGTCCCTTGCTTCAGCAGTTTCAGCAGGATGCTGTGCTGTGCAGCAAACAAAACCAAAAGGTATGAGCTGGCACCCCAAGGTTACTCTTCATGTCTTAAACTGCATGGTGGGATGCAAGAAGGGATTTTGCAAGTAAGGAGTAGGCGATGTGCCCCCCGGGTCATGGAGATATCTCTCAACAATGCTCCTCAAACTGTGGGAGAAGGTCCCAAGTGGGATGCTGACCTTCCTTGGACTTGATGCCCTGTGGACCTGGCATGGGTTCCTGTCCCCGTTGCTTCTCTGTGTTCCAGGCACAGGTTTGATCACTGCGGGGCACAATCCTCCTTGTCCCCTCCTTGTCCTCCTTGTGCCCCTTGTGCAGCAATCAAACCTCTGCCCAGGTTGCAACAAGGTGGTGGGAACGTGGAGTGCTGCTGAACAGCCAACAAGTCTTTCTTGTTTCTCAATAGAAGGAGGGAACCATATGCTCAGTGCCTCATTAAAGGGCTCACAGCTCAAGTCAAGCCCTAATCTCATTAAAGATGCCCTTTCCTCCTTGTCTCAGGCACCTTTTTACCCTTCCCCTTGAGCAGGAGGAGAAGAGGCACACAGGTAGCTGGCAATTCACTTCTGGGCAGCACAAGGATCTGTGACAGGTCCCCACCTTGCTCGACATGTCATTCCCCATGGTGCACAGGCTTTTCCCAGAGAACAGCATCCCTACTCTGCACTCACAGAGCCATGCAACATCGTTTCGAGTACAGCTGCTTTCTATAGCTGAATATTAAGAAGTAACATTAATACCTTATTCTTATGCTTTTTTGTCAGCAGACCTGCTTTTTATGGCATTTTACCCACCCATTATCTCTGATTGTTTCCAGTCCTGAAAACGTCTGAGGTAGATTTCCAACATCCCTGGATAGCCTGCTCCTGCACTGAACCCTTCAACTAGCAAAGAATTTTTCCTAATGTCCACTTTGACCTTCCAAAGGTGGCATTTGCAACCATTTCCCCTTTCTGTATCATCTTCCACTTCCAGGAAGAGTTTGACCCTGTCAGGTTTGTTAAGTGTCCTTTGGGTAGTTGTAGGTGACCACTCCTTTACCCCCTCTTCATATGATTAAAGCCTCTCCTTGGTGGTCATGTCTATCCTGGTAGTCTTCCCCTGGATCACATAATCCAAATCCCTCCTCAGTCAGACTCTACCCTGGGTGAGACCTCACCAGCGCTGAGTAGTGGGGAATAAAACCACACCTTGATTAAAAGCCTTGCTCTTCTAATGTAGTTCAGTGGGCATCTGGCCTTGTTCACAGCAAGCGTGGCTGGCTGGCTCAGACTGCAGCCCACTGCAAGTCCCTGTGTCCTCTTCAGCAGGGTGGTGAAGAAGTGTGCCATGCTTTGGGTTGTCCTGCCCAGTGGCCAAACCCTGCGCTTCTCCTGGCTAAGTCTCATGGGGCGGCGGATGACTTGAACCTCTGGTGTCTTCTGGATTGACACCTCAGGTGTCTGAACCTCACTGTGCTTCTGGACTGAAGTGCTGCCATTCCCTGTACAGGCCACTCTTCCTCATTTAGTGCCATCTGCAAATCTGCTTGTGAGACAGGTTTTCTGCATCACCATCCAGGCCACCGGTGAACATACTGAACAGCTTCAGCCCAGTGTCACAACTAGACCCTTCTCATGCCTGGTCTTTGAGAGGCCACATTTTATCCTGTTACCCACATCGGAGGCTGCAGAACAGCAGCACAGCCTCACCATCTCCACCAGGACAGTGCCTGGTTTTACCAAACACAGAACTCTAGTTCCCTGTTCCTCTCCTGCTCCTACTCAGCTCTCACCTTCTGTACAGTCTTCCTTGTTGTGAGTCAAGGTTGAATTTTGCTTCTAACCTTACTGAATTTTCTGTTGAGACTGCCATGAAGAGAGCATAGTGTGGCAGTGAGGGTGGTCTTCTGTCAGAGGGACTAGCATCTCCAGAAAAAAACAGGCACCGTTTGCTCCTAGACAGCAAGTGTTACTGAGCTGCTTTGCCTGCCCATTCAAAAGGCAGAAATTAGCTCTCTTACATAAAACTATTATTGGCCTGTACCTCTGCTTGGTCTTCATGTCAAAGGTGGTCTTTTCAGTCTACAACGGGAAGTAGTGCCAAGTTGTAATGCAGGTAACTGAAATGGGGGACAGTGATGTGGAGGATCATTTAGCCAATGTAGCAGACTTCCTATTCACTCTGCTATATGATTATGAGCTGGAAAACACTGATAAATAAACACCTTAAAGTAGAGCTGCCTGCAGGCTATTTCTGTTCTTCAGTTTGTACAGACAGGCCTGAGCTAGCCTTAGAATAGCCAGCTTGCCTATTGCAAACATTGCGGTTGTGGGTGGATGCAGCTCAATGAAGATCAGCCCAAAGATACTCCCTCATCTCCTGCATGGGTCTCACAAGCCACACTGACTCCTCCACTGCCGCAGCTACACTGCCAGCAATGTCTTGAGCAAAGCTGGCTGGTGGCTCCGTGGCTGCACAGCATGGAGGTGCCTCCTGCTTCTGAAGAGGAAGGATATGGTGTCCCTGCAATGCAGTTCAGCTTCCATTTCTGCCTAGGAGCGTGCTCTGTAGAGGTGGTCATGAGGCAGCGATTTGGGCTGTGGGCACTATGAACAGTCGCCACTGTTGAGCTCATCATACTCGGAGATCTGGATAGCCGGTCTGCATAGCTCCTTCCCATCCCCTCCTTGTCGTAGTTCCTTTTTCATCCCTTCTTGCGCTGCATCTGTGTTTCTTCCTGGTGCCACAGACATTTTTAACATCGCTTGTGCGTACTGGGTGTTTGAATTATTTATCTCGAAAGCAGAAGGATTAAAGGGACTGCTTTATTTACGGTTACCCAAATGCTCTACATGAGCGACAACATTTTTATATATCCATACAGCTACCATTTAACCACTCGCAGGCATGGAGTTCCTACACTCACTAGAGTTGGGGTGCATTTTGTAAGACAAGATGACTGCCGCTGACAGGACACCAATCCTGGCAAACCTTTGTGGCAACAATTGATCACAAATGTCCTTTTATTATGAATCCATTTTGCTTTGAACTTGGCGTGTCATGATGCTGAAACAGACAGCGTGACACATGTTTCTCAAAAGCTGTGATGTGATGTGCATTCCCCCTCTCCTGTTTCCACCCTCCCATTGTCCTACTGGGAAAAGCGCAGCCATCGGCGTCTGAAGTGATGGCCGTAGTTGGTTTTGATGTTGCAAAAGAACAGAAGATAACATAGTACCCTTTGTGATGTGAATAATAACTAGATAAGATATCTGAAGTGTATTTATTCAACACATGAATTAAATTTCAAGGCTTCAAAAATAAACATCAGTGGAAGTTTAAAAATATACTTTCCCAAGTGCTATTTTTACAGGGTTTTTACTTGCTGAAATACCTTTGTTTTTACAGGACATGACATTTAGCTGTGATGGTAATGCATTATATACTCCTTAATAGGTTATTCTAAAATTAATTAACTGCTTAGGTATAAGACATTTATCTAAAGGTCTGCCATGAAGGACCAGGCTCTCTGAGGGCAGTATGTCTGCTTCATCTCAACAATGTAAGAGCAGAGTCAGGACAATCCTCCAAGTGGTGGGAGCCTGCAGCCCTCAGCAGCCAAGCGCAGAGGCTGCCATTGCAGAAGCAATGCCATGCCAGCATGTCCCGCCAGTTTTGGCCATGTGAGCTATGGGGCCTTGGCAGCAGCACACTCTGAGCTGCCTGGATTAACCACTCCAGTGAGTGTCCTCCTAGGATGTCCTCCTAGGATACCTCCTAGATGTCCTCCTAGGCACGGGGAGTCTGTAGATACCATAAATACCACCCGCTCACCCTGTCCTGACTTAGCGGGGAGGAGGGGCCATGGCTGGTGGAGAGCAGGACCTGTGCCTTCTCCCAACTCCTGCTGCGGTCCCAGGCTGATGGCTCTGGCCAGTGTGGGGAGGCCAGGTCGGGAGTGCAGAGGAGTAAAGAGCGAAAGACCCATTCACACCCTGACTTTTGCTCCATGAGAGTCATCTCCACCCCAGGACATGGCCTATGAACCTCACTCCTCCACAGTCACACATGGAGATGGGGCTGGGAAAGGTGAGTCTGGATTGGGGGTGGATGCAGCTGCAGCACCCACAGCTCTGTGGGGCAGGGGTGCAGGGGTCTGGCAGCAAGGACAGGACCCTGTCTTTTTGCAGTGGCTCCTGTAAACAGTGGAGCTACTGCTGCAAAAGCCTGTGTAGACCAACAGCAATTTTTAAGCAGCATTCAAATTCAAGCTTATGGCTAGACTAGCTAAAAGCACCCTTACAGCTGTTGGTCTTTCTGCTGTTTGGGTCCTTCATCACAGCTTGCAGCCTGAAAACAGGCCTGGGCTTCAGGCACCCCTTTCCTCCTGCCTCTGTCCACCCTCTCTGCTGTTCCCACGTGCCATGGCAGCTGTCTGGCAGCTTCTTGCCTTCTGCTCGCACATGAATCCCTGGAGTCCTGTCCTCCAGCCTCAGGGTATGTGCAACACACAGAGATATCAAGGGGTCTCCCATGGCAAAATGAGCGCCCTGCTCCTCTCTGCCCGCGCCACGCTCCTTCGCCCTTTGTAGGCTCACCTCCGCGTCTCACCTCGCGCCTTCCCGCTCCCACGGCAGCTCTGAAGCCAGCGGTGAGGCTGGCTGGTACTCAGGTGTAAGTGGCAGGACAGATCTTCTCAGCCTGGGTGGGAGATGGCAGTAGGGGCAAGGACTTTTGTAGCATGTAACTTTACTTGGGGGCAGCTTGAAGCTCACCTTTGTGCTTGCCTGGTGGGGAGAGCCTGGGCTGGCACGAAGCGGAGAGACCAGTGAGAGGAGACAGCAGATCCTGTCCTCTGTCCTGCAAGATGGCTAAATGCCAACTCTTAATTATGTTTCAGCATTTTCCCTTTTAATGTTAACACCAGCGTTAATTAAAGAAAGACAGTGCCACTTGATTTATCTGAGCTGAGATGGACAGACATTCTGGAGGTAAATAGGTACAGTCATTTTCATTTTACCTGATTTGCATTCACTTACACACTATACTTATTTGGCCCTCTGCCTCTTAAAAGTATACTTTGAGTACAGAAAAAAATTTTGTTTAGCAAATTACCTTTGAGTCACCCTTTTTTTGGAGAAGCCAGGCATGCAGGTACCTTTCTGGACTTCTGTGTCATGCGATGATGCATGAAATAATACACTAAGTAATTTGATCCAGCAATTAAAAGCAAGGCATGAGTTACACTAACAACTATCATGGAGAGAAATTAATTCTCTCATAGCTACACTGGTACTGTAAATGAAGTATCACAGGTGATTAAAAACCGATTGTCATGAGCCAAACCATCTCAGAAAAACGTGAGAACTTTGTAAACATGCTGACAAGCACAGATCTGCACCCCAGGTGTGGAGGGCCTGAGACCTTGCTTCACAGTTTAATCTGCAGTCACTGAGAGCATCAGCAGGGGATCCTAGAACCACTGTGTGAGCAGATAGCATCAGTATCCACCTTTGTACATCACTGGTGACTTCCTGTTAGCTTTTAAGAGCCTCCTAACATGTGATGCTGCATGGCACCCGTTAATGTTTCCTTTTGCTTCTGATGGCAATGGTGAGAGGGAACTTCTTAAGTTAGCCGGGACGAGACCTCATTTCTGAAGTACTGACTTATGTTCACACCTGACAGCCTTTATGTCAATTCTGACATTTCTCTGACAAAAAAAAAAATATTGAAAAACAAATTATAAGTTTTGCCCCCAGTGATTCCAAAATCAAATTTCTTAATGGACTGTAATAAAGCAGGCTGATTTTCTTCCCTAACCTCACAACACTGGATGGGAGTACCAGCCATCACGGACAGCCTGATGCTATCACAGGCAGCCACATCATTGAATCCATTTCATTAACTCACAGTACAGAGAACACAAGAACTTTATTGACTGGGAAAATTTACTGGACGGTGGTGAATGAAGAGATAATGAGGACAAAATCATAATTGATATATATATATATCAGAGCTGGAGCAAAGCAGTCTTTATGGTCATGGGCTTATACAATAAGTGAGTCCCACAAGTCTAGCAGCAATGACATGCCCATCTCCCAGCTATTTACACATCAGTGCCGTAAGTGTGTTTCAGAGGTAGACAATAAGTACTGTCCTAAGAAAATTGTTTTGAGAGTCATGAAATCAATCCTCCTGTGAAGCAGCGAGGTTAGATGGTCAATCCGTGCAGCCTGGTCATTCTGGCAGAGCAGATCATGTCTTGTGGCACACCTTGCCGGCCGTCTGATGTGGCCCATAGCGCATCTCAACCACACAGGACCCAGACCTGCTCCCCACTTATGGCTGAAGGCAGACTAAGGGTTTCCTTCACTGTATGTGTGCCCACCCTGCTGCTGAGCCCCACACAGTACGGCTGTTTGCACTGCCGCTGACTAGCCGCGCGCTAAGGAAATTAGCCTTTTTTCGCAGCCTGGCCTGTGCTGGGTGAGTTTCCTCACTTTTTACCATTACTTTAGTATTTCATTCACATTATGTGGCCCTTCCTTGCCTGGCACCATTTTTACAACAGAGGTGTGCTTTACCTGTCATGCCTAGCTAGGAAAAGTTGTTCTTGTGGACCAAGTGGCTCAGCTGGACGCCAAGCTGAGAGCAGCAGTGGGCTCTGTCAGCAGCTGCAGTGACTCAGCATCCCCGCTACAGAACTGGAGCAACAAGGGTCCCCTTTTTGGTGGAAATGCATGGGTAAGAGTTGAAGAAAATTCTGCAAAATTCTTCTAATTCACTAAAAGGAAACCAGTACTCTGGGAAAAAAAACAAAAATCTGGGAGGAGAGCTGCCTTAATTTTCACAGGTTTGCAGAACAGGAAGTATTTGTCACCCCGAATAAGCTGTGGAAAGTGTTTTTAACATGTTTTATTACAACTGGCACTCCTGCAGCACAGCCGAATGCTAGAGGTGGCCAGCTCTCTGAAAAGTGATTGTGATGACCCTGGCACTGCAGGAGCCCTGCGGGGGAAACTGTAAGCCAGCTTCCAGCTCTCTTTCATCATTAAGCCATCTTTAAAAGCTAAGCGATCTGCTTCATTTTAAGTGGCTGAACATTAAAGATTTTACTCAAAGCAGCACTTAAAGCAGGAATAACTTGGTTTTCACAGTCCGCCTGATTGGCTTCCACTTCGTGATGATAAGAACACCATTACCTTTGCCATAAGATGGTTATCACCATCCGACTGCAGTTATAATATACACACATATACAAACTCCGCTTGCCCTGTTCAGGGTGAGCCATGCTTCCAATCCTCCAGACTCTTAGAATGAGACACCGACAACGATTTTCACTCCTTTCTCTTCATGGAATAATAGCTGTGCACACCTGATGGTGGGGTTTATGACTGCTGGATTCATAAATTGTCATGGAAATAGATCCTTTTGGGATTCATCCTTTTGGGTATTCATTACGATTCTAGGATCTCCCTCCCAACCCCAACAGGCAGATGTCAGTTGCTTTAGTATCTGCATTGCCCTTTCCTCACCACGGTGGTGTTTCCCCCACTCCCGTGGTGAAATACGATTGACAACAGAAATGAAGAGCTGTGCATTACCATCCCCAGCAGGGATTCCTTGGCACACGCGTTTGGATCATCGTCCCCACTGCAAGCCGCTGTGGGGTTGGAAATGTTCTGCATGCATACATGCATGAGGGTGATGCTGGTCGTGGCTTACGAAATCCTGCAGGACGAGAGGTTCGACTAGTGGCTGTATGGCCCCATGCCGTCCCGTGCAGCTCCCAGAGCCTGCCGCAAGGACGTCCCTGCCTGAGGCTGCACAGGCACCCCAGTGTCTACAGGGACAGGTCGGAGCTACCTGACACGGTGCTGCACCGTATGGCTAAAGCAGAGGTGGGTGTTTGCTGTGAAATAGCTTGAAGATTGTTGCCCGGAGCTGCTCTGACGGGGGATGCCGTGAGAATGGAAGGAAGGTGCTGGTGACCACAACCTTTTCCTCCACTGGAGAGATAGGAAAATAGCTGCTGAATCCATGGACGAACTGACTGTTTCCCCCAGGCCAGTCCTACCTTTCGGTGGGATGTAAGGCCACCTGGCAGCCTACCCCAGGTAAAAGGAGGTTATGGATGTCCTAGTCCAGTCTGCCACAAGCCACACTCAATTTTTACCTTCGAGCTGGGGTAGTTCCTGGTGCCAGCAGCACCCATATGGTCAGCCTGGACATCGTTTCCATCCCAGTCACTGCCTCTTCCCAAGTTTAGTGTTTTCTTTACTGGTATCCATCATTACAGACTTTCCTCTTCAGACAGACTTTTTCTTGTTTCAGCTTTAACAAGATCGTAAAGTATTAGGATTACTAAACATTGGGCCACGTTCATAATTCTTTAATATCTGTTAATCCACCCCGTTTCTAAAAAGAGAACTACTATACTACAACAACATGACCAGATCAGTATCTTTCTAGTACCTCTACAGCAGTTTTTGTATCATACTTGTTTTCTACAGAAATGTAGTATGTTATTCAAGTAAGACCAGGCCTCACAGTTGTAAGTTTGCCACTACAATTAATTCATCTTGCACCATCCTCTGTCCTCATTACATTTTTATTACAAGAATTAATACATTTTGCCATTTGCTATTCTGGTTACAATCATGAAGAAGTCGTGAGAATTAATACATTTTGTACCACTTTGTCCTTGTTACAATTTTAAGATGGTCTCAAGAATGGATTAATTCAATGCTACTTTTCACTCTTTATCCTGAGAAGGAAAATTAAAATAGTTATGAAACTCCAACAGGCACTATTCTCTAGCTATTTTGTTATTGGTCTTGAGATTTTATCAAGCATAATAAAATGTATAATTCTGCTTGAGAGAGAATGTAGAGGGAATGAGTAAAATGGTGTAGATGACCCAGTCCTTATGATGGTCTCAAAGTCATAATCTCAAGTCCTGTTCAGATGTTATAATTATAAAGATATAATTTTCATTAATTCACTATTTCCCAAGTGAAGTGAAAACAACTGTTTAAAAATTACAGTAGAAATATTTAGAGTTCTGCCATTCATGTTCCCCACAAATGTTTATAATTTTGTTTGTTATGAAAACCTGAAATAAAAATAAAACAAAATAAATAGAATATATTCAAAGAGCAATAGATTATATTAGTAACTGACATATACACACTCTATCATAAATTACCAGGAAGGCAAACCCAGTGCCATTGTCCTACAATGTGATCATATTCCCATTAAATCAAGTAGAACTCCTATGGATTTTTATGAGTGTTGGATCAAACCTATGCTTATTATCTGGAAACCAAGTTCAAAGCAACTAAAAGGGTTATCCTGAAATGGATGAGGAACTGTGGCCAGGCACTGATCATGGTTGCCTCTTCCCTGAGTGCCACTTTCTTTCAGACTCATAGAGTAGCACTGCCTCAGGTACCGGTGGAGAGCTGATTTTTTTTTAATTAATATATTGATATGGTTAAAGTTTAACAGGAGAACGGAGTTTGAAGGCTTCGTATGGATGAAGCAGGGGCTCTGGATACCTCCATGGGTTGGGAGACTTCAGAGAAAACTCACATTATCATCATTAAAAAGCTGAGCGAAAGTGTTGCACCTCTGCCATCCGCTCCTTTCTCAGTAGTGTGATCAGTAATACCAACTCCTCAATGTCAGGTGAGATAGAAAATTAAGAAAAATTCCTTTACATTAGGTGAAGAGACTGAAAATATTGTAAAATGGGGCTTGAAAATCCTTTCCTAATAGATTAGACCAGCAATATTTCAGCTTATGTTTATTTGAGGTCCACAACTGTGAAAACAGCAATTTCCTCCCCCATAATACAAGGAGAGAAAGATGAATTACATTACATTGTACATCAGGAAGCGCTACGTTGGTGGTGGGTATCTGATGGTCCTTCTCTGGCTGTGGAGCTATCCTTTACATCCAACTCTCAATCTTTTTTTAAATTGGGACTGTATTCTCACAGCGCAGGGCTATCCAAAGTGTATGCTACTATACAACCTCCATCTCTGTCTTTTCTTGCCACATGCTGTGCACTACAAGTGCATGTTAGTTTCTACCTTAGCTATGGGAGAAGAAGAGCATGCAGAGTAGTTGTCAGGTTGCTCCCAAGATGAAACTGGACAAGAAATCCAAGTTTTGGTGCTTTGGACTTTGGAAACGAGTCCTGTCCCCTCAAAACTGCAACTCGGATATGGATGACCTCAAGAGCAAGGGGAATTTTTGCCTCCTGCAGATTGCTTCTTTTGACCTGCTGTATTAAATAAACCTGTGATCCTAACCCTGACTGGATGTACATGGCTGGCATCTATTTAGCAGCCTATTATTAAACTAAAAGTGAACTTCTTTTCATGCATTTCTCCAAGCATCCCCTTTGCACCAAGAGAATGACCTTTGTTTGGACAGATTGGAGATGTGTCTCCCATGGCCAGGGCTGATTTTAGTCTCCTCTGTGGCTGGCTCAGGGATGATTGCCTGGCCTGATGCTCCATAAACTCTAAATCCACTTATAAAAATAATGAAGGAAATGTCTCTTTCCATGTAGATAGCATCAGATCCCTTATTTTTAACCTTTCAAACTGTTAAAAAGAGTTACAGGATTTCTAATGACCAGCATTTACCATTTTAAATTGTTGTAGCCTGAAATTGTACCTGGTTTCCTGATACACAATTTGAAAGATTTATAGGCCCAGATTTTCAGTGCTTTCTGGATAAAAGGGAGAGCAGAGGAGGGGAACAACCAGAGAAAAACAACCAGGCATTGTCAGGGCCAGCAGTGCGCTGCCAGCCCTTACCACGCTTGCCCATCCCATCCCTCATCCAGCCCCATGCCCAAGGAGGTGCCTGATGCCTGGGGCCTGCAGGACACCCCTGGGGCCAGGTCCAGCACCCCAAGTGACACCCAAAGCATCCAGAGATGTCCAGTGCTGTCCTTTTGCCCCAAGGATTCAAGGGCTGAGAGCTAAGCATGTGCCAAAGGCTTTGCCGGAACAGGACTTTGTCATTGACAATGAATGGGAAAATGTTTTAAATGCACAAACAAGCTCCATTTGATTTTGCATGCTTGTTTGCTTTGATGGAAATCTTAATTTTTCTTAGATTTCTTCTGCAGACATTCACAGAATACATTTTGGGTCAGCACGTAATTTATAAAGAACAGATGTGGCATGAAAATATGAGGAATATGAGGGATGCTATTGGAAGTGATCCCATTGGATCTTCAAGCATAAATAACACCCCAGATTGGTACTGTAGGGTCTGGACTCTGCACAGACTGCTGCACCCAGGAACCCTCTCCATCCTGTGACCCCATACATGAGCATTGGGTGTTTGTCACGAACAGTCACAACCTCACCATTTGGTCCTCACCTTTTCCCCTGTGTTCTCTTCAGTTGATCTTGGTTTTGGTTTGTTTTTTAATAAATATTTATAATTAGAAATAGACATTAGACTTTGTTGAAGGTGGCACTGATAGGAGCTATGAGAAAGTCAAATGTACCTCCAAACCACTCGTGAAACTAATAGCATACTAAGACAGAGCTAAAGATATGACTCAAAGCAAGAAATGTGAAAGTTCAGTTAGGATAAAAACATAATACATCTTTGGCTATTTGTCTGTCCTGCAGATCTGTATACAGGAAGAAAGGAGCAAACCCTGCCTTGCTCTGTCAACTGTTATTCTCCATTCATGTTCCGTACTGGGTTTGGCCTGACACTGGTACTATTTTCTGTCAATATATGTGATTACTGTTGCCAAAGCATTTATTCACATGTAGGCTAGACTGTTGTCTGCAATATGTGCTACTTTTAATTGATTTTTCAAACCAAAAAGGTTATTTCATCAAGAAAATGGGCATGGAAAAAGGGATTTCAATGCATAATTTTCATTCATATTTGACATATGTTTCCTGTTACAACTACTTCAACCTTTCCAAAATCTCTGTAGTTCTTTTCCTAGTCTGAAAATCTTGCCTAAGATGAATCTCAGGAAATCAGCTAGTTTAATTACAGAAGCCTGTTATGCTCACAATTAAGTCCTCTCATACGTTCCTTTATATTCTGTCTATACATATTTTAATAAAGTTTTTGTTAGTGACAAGATCCTTCTCTGTCTTCAGCTTAAACTTCAGCAGGTCCATAAAAAGGAAAGAGATATTGCCAGAGCACGAGGTAAAGCTTTTACAAACCTCCTCTACCCCTGGTGCATTGGATCTGCTTGTGTCTGCCACATCACGATTCAGTTGCGAAGGCAGTCATGCAGCATGATTGACAAACTGGATCAATCACGCGCCTCATCATCACAAGGTGATGGAGTTGCCCAAGGCGGCTGAAAAGATGCCAGCGCCTGGGAGAAAATTATTTTAAAGTGGGTGGATCTGCACATCTTCGGGAAGACGGGCGTCCCCTCACAGGGGCCGGCTGGCGCACCCAATGCAAGAGTTTTGTTACAGGGCGTGTAATTAGCAATTAATAAAATCCTCCCCCCTCCCTGTCCCAGCCTCCCTGTAGGCCAGCAGCAGGTGCTCCTATTTTCAGACGCATGCGGAATACCTGCCAAATCATTTGGCACATTTCAACTAGAAATGCGCCAAATTACCTGTCATAGCTAAACTGCCTTTTGAAAAGAAAGATAAATGCTCCCGCTGCTCAATTTGCGTGGAACGAGAGTGCCCTCCCGTGGAGCAGGGCTGCTGGCA
>NW_010525358.1:0-422 GCF_000687285.1 Phaethon lepturus | reverse complement strand
TTGGAACAAGACTTTGTGCCAATGGTCACCATCCTCTGGGTCTGGCCATTCAGACAGTTTTCAATCCAGCTCACTGTCTGCCCATCCAGTCCATACATCAACAGCTTGTCTGTAAGGGTCTTGCAGGAAACAGTGTCAAAGGCCTTACTGTTCCCGGTGGACACCATCCACTGCTTTCTCCTCCTCTACCAGGCCTGTCGCTTCATCATAGAAGTTTATCAAGTTGGTCAAGAAAGACTTCCCCTTGATGAAGCCACGCTGATTGCTCCTGATAATGTGCTTGTCCTTAATGTGCCTGCAAACAGTTTTCTGGATTAGCCGCTGCATCACCTTCCCAGCGATGGAGGTCAGGCTGACTGGCCTGGAGATCCCGGCATCTTCCTTCTTTCCTTTCCTGGAGACAGGAGTCACATCTGCTTTCC
>NW_010525357.1:0-5102 GCF_000687285.1 Phaethon lepturus | reverse complement strand
GACGTTTCTGTAGCTGGACCTTGTCAGAGTTTGTCAGGTGTCTAAGCACTGGCTTTCCGATTTCAGATCACCCCGAAAGAGCCGCTCTCCTGTTCGTGTCCAGCGTTTGCATGGGGTTAATCGTCACGCTGTGTGCTTTGGTGATCTGCGTGTCGTGCACGAGTGACTTCCAGAAATTGCACGGAAAGAAGGAACGCTTGGTGCCAGACAGTGACGGAGTGTACGAGAACAGTGAACACGAGGAGGAAGAGGAGGAGGAGGAAGAGGAAGAGGAGGAGGAGGAGGATTCCTCCGATTCGGCCGTCCAGGTTGAGATAGCGGGACTTTACAGACCTTCTTACTCAGGTTATAATTCAACAGAGGCAGCAGAACTGGCCGAAAGGATAGAGCGCAGGGAGCAGATCATACAAGAAATTTGGCTGAACAGTGGTTTGGATATGACACCTCCTAGAAATATGAATACATTTTATATTAATGAACAATAAATGGCTTATTTTGGATGATGCCCTAGCCCTTTTTTTTTTAAAAAAGAAATGTACCTTCTGTGAAGGAACATTTGTATCAGTGCATATAATTATTTGTAAAGTAAGAAGAAATATATGCAATAAAAGGAGAGCTGCAAACCCTTGACTGTCTATAAATCATTCTGTGAAAAACACTTTTACAAGCTTTCATAGTTTTAAGTTATGTTACGTTACGTTATGTATCACTTTTCATTGTAATTTGGGATGAACTACCATATGCAGGCTAAGGCATATTAAAAATGGAGAACAATATTTAAGCAGCATAACATGGAGAAACACCTTCTGCACTAGGGTATGGCACTTGTAACCAGTTAGTGTGTTGCAGCTCATAAATTACATGAGAACGTGCACTGTTGATGAGAAATATGAGTATTATTAATAGCACGAGCAGGACAAAGCAAAATGAAACACAGGTTGTTGAAGCTTTTCTGCTGTTTCCTTAACCCTTTTCCCTAATAAATCCCTTTCCTCTGGTGACAGTGATCCTGATTACAAGGGGGTTAAGTGCTGCTCGCTTGAGTCCAGTGGATGCAGTTGCCTAGAAGCGAGACGTGAAAGAAGGGTCCCTCTCTGGGCTGGGAGGTCTGGAGACGAATCTGCAAAGAAGCGCCCGGTATTTCACTGAAAATTTTCATGGCTTGAGAATTAGTTTCCTTAGTAGCAGTCCTCTGGTGATGCAACAGCACCTGAAGTCAGGCACGCCTCGGCATCGAGAGATTTCACAATACCTCTCCAAGCCTGCCCCTTCTTTTTTAAAGCACGTACCACCAGGTGAGGCTCGCCCTAGGGAGAGAGGCGCTGCTGAGGCGTGGGCGTAAGGGCAAAAAGCCATCTGCCTACAAGACCTCCAATGCCCTGTTAAGGAAAAGGTCACCATTCAGCCATCAGAAGATACCTGCCCGAGGTGTAGTTCTCCTACCCGTGCTGGCAAATTCGTGAAGCCCCAGCTCGAAAATGACTGCTTTCATAAAAAACTCTTGAATTTGACACATACTGAGAAGACTTACTTCCTAAGTGAAATGCTGTGTTAATTTCTCTGATATTAAAGCATGGTTTAGAGCCAGCACTCGATTGAAGGTTATAGGATCTCAGGATTTTTTGTAAGTTCACAATCATCTCACTTGAAAATTGTTCCGACTAGTCAGATTTGGTTTCAGTCGGACAGAAAATTAAATCAGAAATGTAGCTAAGTTGGAAACACAACCTTCCTGTCTTTAAATAAAATGTCTCCAATATTTTAACTGCAGTCCGTAGGGAATTTACTGAACAAAAGGAGGAAAAATGTCACTTCCTATTGCTAATACTTCATGGGTTCATTGTGCTTTCCCGATCAGACGCTGTGCGTCTGGGTAGAGTGAAGTAGTATGAAACACTTGGAAAGAAAAAAAGTGACATGACTTGTCGTTTCCTACTGATACGACGTCGAATTAAGCGTGGGAAAACTCTAAAGGGAGGAAGGGGGCTTGCTCAGGTGACTAAGCTGCAATCCCATGCTCAACTGGAAAAATCTTAGCAGCAATTAGCATCCTATCAGCGGAAGGAAGAGAGGATGAGGAGATGGACGGAGAGCTGAGGTCACTGCGGCACTGGGGAACTGCATGAAACGCTCGGCGCGGCCCAGGAGCCTGGCTGCGCGCCCGCTGGGACTCGACTCTTCCCCCTTTCCGATAGAAAGTCATCATAGCTTGTGCCACTGCACGGTATTGATGAATAGGTTTGGGTCTGGGAAAAAAAACATGCCTTTGTCCTGAGGGTGGAAGAAGGCAGCTTTTCGTTTTGCCGGCCCTGCGGGTAGGTGTGGGACGGCTCCGGTCAGGAGCTGGCTCCTTCCTCCTGACTCATGGGGGCAGGTGCCACCCATTTCCTGGTTAGAAAGAAAGGGGACTGGCCTATGTTCCAAGAATTCCCTCTGCTGACAGGCCATACTAGTAAAAAAAATGGATCCTCTTCCTCTTATTGACCCTCCGAAGAGGCCGTCAGTTGATTGTGGAGAGCAGGCTGGGCTCCAATGCACGGCGAGCAGGGCTGAGGGCTCCCAGGGGCTGCCCCTACCCCAGCACAGGGCCTTGCTCCAGCTGTCTCCCCAAAATGCTGAGCCCCAGTGAAACTCCCTCCTGAAGAGCCTGTGGCCCACAAGCCAGCCGATCTCCAGCTGATCTATTTTTGGATGTTATCTATCTGGCGGTTAATATTTATACTCACTAAAATTTGTTTATCATAGAATCAGAGAATGGTTTGGGTCGGAAGGGACCTTTAGAGGGCATCTAGTCCCGCCCTGCAATGAGCAGGGACATCTTCAACTAGACCAGGTTGCTCAGAGCCCCGTCCAACCTGGCCTTGAATGTTTCCAGGGATGGGGCATCCACCACCTCTCTGGGCAACCTGTGCCAGGGTTTCACCACCCTCATGGTGAAGGATTTCTTCCTTAGATCTGGTCTAAATCTGCCCTCTTTCAGTTTAAAGCCATCACCCCTTGTCCTATCACTACATGCCCTTGTAGAATGTCCCTCTCCAGCTTTCTTGTAGACCCCCTTCAGGTACTGGAAGGCTGCTATTGAGCCTTCTCCAGGCTCAACCCCAACTCTCTCAGCCTGTCTTACATTTCCTCATTCTTCACCTGTAAGCCCCTGTGAGGTTTTAGTCCTGAAGCTGACGTAACAAAACCTGGGAGTTAGTCTTTCCACCGGACACTTACTTTGCTCAAGCCTAAGTAAAATTAGAATGTCCTAGGGATGGCCACAATATTACAGCATGTCTGGGGTTGGAAGGCACTTTGAGGGCATCTGGTCCAACCCCCCTGCTCAGGCAGGGCCACCTAGAGCTGATTGCCCAGGACTGTGCCCAGATGGCTTCCGAGTATCTCCAGGGCTGGAGACTCCATCACCTCCCCGGGTTGCCCAGGTGCTCGGTCACCCTCACAGTGAAAAATGTTCCCTGATGTTCTGAGGAAACACCCGTGTTTCAGTCTGTGCCCGTTGCCCTGGGCCTGCCGCTGGGCACCACAGGTCCTTTCCCTGTTGGTTTGTTCACTTCATCCATGCATGTCTTCCGCTTGATCGTCCAGCTTTGGGGTTCCCGGCTGAAAACAGGGGTGTTTATTCCTGGTGATGAAGCAACCAAAGTGGCAGCGGATCAGGCTGCAACTTCGAGGTGAGTCCCTTCTTTGGAGTAAAACTGCAAAATACTTCACTTTTCCCAACTCCCGGTTCTCTCATCTACTTTTACATCCCTGGAGGAAAAAACCCGTTTGTATTAAAGAAGATTGGCAATTATTTTTCTGTAAACTTTGCATATTTTGCTGTAAATGATTTCACAAACCTGATTCCCTCCTGATTTTCCTCCCTGCCTGCTGCCACAGGCAGGCAGTAAAAGATTTCCGCCGGCGCCAGAGAAGAGCCTGCTTCCCAGTATGGGGCATTTTACAGCCTCTGGGAATGTGTTTAGAGAAAAAAAAAATGCGCTTAATAACGCATGCCTGTTTAAATGTATCCTCAGTCATGGTGGCAAAGCCGTACCGTGAGCCCCAGCACCAGGAGTAACTCGGCAGGGAAAGCAGCTTTTGCTCCAGACCGGGAGGTTGAGCTTCACTCAGGAGCTGTTCCCTTGACTGAATTGTTTATAGTCAGAGTTTGGGTTGCTGTTTTATTCCTTTTGCATGAACTTTCCAAGTCTAATTGGGGAAAGCTATCAATTAGTGGTTCACCTCGTTCCAAACGTTCACCCTTCACAGTGGTCTGAAAGTCAGAGTGAAAACAAACAAGGAAAAACCGGAGAAACAGACGCTGAATTATTTCAGTCTTTCTGAACCAACACCCTCTGCAGAAAAAGCACCCGGCACAGAAACCAGAAAATTAATGGGGAACGTACTCACCTGACCCGAGCCCACACAGGTTTATGAGAAAGCACAGCACGCGCCGATGGAAGAGAAACAGTGGGTGCGGTGAGCCGGGCTCATTTCCATGGCAGGTCTGCTTTACTGGAAGAGGAGCAACGGTAAGAAGCAATTGCATTTGGCTACTAGTGGGATGTGTAGACTGAAAAAACGAGAAGCAGAAATGCCCTTGCCAGTATCTACCTGCTTCATTTCCAGGCTAAGGGCAGAAATACCCGTGAGGAGGGTGCCACAGGGCAGCAGCAACACTGCGGGGAGGGCAGTCAGGGCTAGCGGCAGGCTGAAGTGGCAGCAGTAAAATCCCTGCAGCTGCCCAGAAAAGCCGCCCGAGATGAAAATACTACAAAGGAGAGCTTGCAGGGTTTTTGGCCGTAACTTTTAGGTCCGTGCTACATGCACGGCTGTGGGAATGGCGTGCCTTTGTATATTATATGAATCGGGGGTTCCACCTGAACTGGCTGCAAGCGCAAGGCTGGTGTGGCCGTTTTAGCTCCCCACTCCTGCCTTTTCAGAGTTTTCCACCAGGAATCCCTGGGTGAGGTTGCAGGAAGCAGTAAATAAATCCTTCCGAAACTCGCACCTTTTACGGGCAGCCGCTCAGGTGCGGCGCCTAACGCTTGCGTGACGCCGCGGCCAGAACCCCCTGGCGTCACCCCCGCGATTTCGCGGGCGGCGCCTGCGATCGG
>NW_010525356.1:50193-111382 GCF_000687285.1 Phaethon lepturus | reverse complement strand
GATGCATTGTGATGATGGATGAACTTTGAAACCTTGTAAGTAAGATTCAGATAACTGTATACAAGTTCATAGCCTTTTCTGAATTCCCTTAACCCCTGCAACCCACAGAACTGGCTGAAAACCATGCTGCAACAGTCAGCCTCGGAGATTTTTCACTGCTACCACTGCTGCTGTGTGAAATACCAGGAGAAAAAGCTTCTGCTGCAGTTTCATTTCTGATGCCAGCAAAAGCTTATAGGTACACATCAATGGGATGAAAAATAAGCTGTTACCAAACTGCTCAGAGCATCTGAAAAAGACTTAGTTGGATCCTGGACATGTGAAGTGGCACAGAAATGCAGCAGGGACTCATTTTTGCTCATCCAAAAAAATAGAGGTTTTTGGGAATTTTTGCTGTTAGCAAATGTTTTCCATGAACAAGAAGTAAGGAATGACTTCAGGATTTAATCTTCAGGATTAAACTGAGACTTTGCCACCACTGCTGTGAATTCCTGCCAGAGTTGGAAAAGCTTCTCCTGTCCTTTTCCTGGCCTGGCTTACTTGCCTTTCTGGTTTGGGTTTGTTCCGCCTGCTTGTATATTGGGGCTGGTACTGAGAGACGAGGCCAAGAGTCTCTCCAGTCCCAATCCATTTCCAAACTAGTCCCAAAGCAGCCGCTCATTCTCTCCCAAAAGTTTCTAAGTTGTCTACAGAGTCAGTAGTGGATCCATCAGAGAGCAGGATTGGGAATTTGTCATTAGATGCTGACTATTCTACTTCCTAATCTCAACCAGTTAGAAAGCAGAGAGAGGAGGAAGAATAACCCTGGACGTATCTGCTCTACGTATGCAGACCTATTGCACACGTGTAGAACACCATGTATGTCTGTTGGGGAATCTGAGAGAGAAATATGGCATCTCTTTTAAAGACTGGCTAAACAGCTTCTAGAAGCTGCTGCTTACGAGCAGCCCTAGCCGTATTCATAGGAGTCAGGTCAGGAAGAAGATACCAGTTTTCTGTTCCCACTTTAGAGAAGTGAGAGTATCAATGGTGAACTGTAAAGACCAAGCATATTATCCCATTAGGAAGAGCAGTGAACTCAAACAGGAGAGCTGCCTCTGAACTTCATTTCTTGAAATCTATGATGAGGTTGGATTCATAGTCCTGACCTATATTTGATGCTCATTAAAGTTCCAAGATTTCACCTGCTAAAAATATGATACATCGTATTCTTGGCTCTAAATGATCCCTGAGCCTGGGATATTTTACATCTCAGTTTGTGCTTTATGGTTAGGGCTACTACAGCACTGGTGGGACTGGCTCTGCTATATGTGGTCCGGGATGTTGGGCTGGTGAGTTTACAGAGCTGAAAATAATGCCACTGGTTTTCATTTCCCCTGAAGTGAGAGAGGATTTGTTGTTGAAAATCTTAAAACACTGCTGTGTTTGGAAGTGGTCAGACCTAACAAAGAAGTGGGTAAATACATGTAAAATTCACCCCTCCAAATCTTCATTATACCTTCATATCTATTGAACCACTGAACTAGTCTGTGAGGTTTTTTCCTGTGTTTTTTTTTCTCTTTCCGGAGAAGAGGAAAATATAGTTACTTTCAGTTAATAATATTTTCAGTAATATGTTTCCACATAGGATTGCACCCTGCAATTCATTATACATGTGAGAAATTATTTATATTTATGTAAGAAAATAAATTAATAAATTATCTACTCTCAAGTCCCCTTTTTGAGAGTAGATGCACGTTATGATGTTGAGTCTGTTACAGAAACTGAAATGTAGTAAAGTAGAATGGGACTTACAAGTCCCCCATGGAAAAAGAGACTGAATGAAATCGCAGCTGAAAGTGGAGCTTAAAAAAAAAAAGAGAAAAAAGAGAGAGGTGCTGTTAGAGAATAAGGATGAAATGAGATGGAAGAAATGTGACATGAACCCAGGTCCTTTGATGAGATAAGTAAATTGGAGATCTTGAAGCCAGCCTGGTTGGCTATGATGGCCCAGTACCACCTGTCGGAAAAAGGAAATACCGTATTACTCAGGCACCATCCTCCGCTGTGAACGGCTCTGCTGGAGGAGGGTGCTCTCAGGCAGGACGGCCTCTTTGCAAGATACTATGAGGAGCACACAGGAAAATAGGAAGTCTTCTGGAAGGAGCCCTGTGCCAAAACAGTGTAAGTAAAACTGCAGAAAAGTAGGGCACAACTGGCAGAAAAAAAGTTCATGCAGAGAGCAGATGGAAAATCTAGTCTAGTCAGTTGTACTAATGCGGCAATGCGTCTCATATTACTTCTCCGATATTACGTGATCATTCGTAGGTTGGGTTTCCATTTCTAGCATGCCTGGGCTCACACCACCTGCATCTGAGGATTTGAGATAATGTAGCAATAAACAGGGTGTATATACTCCAGACGGAATATGCCTTTATTTTTTTCTTCTTTTTTATATGTTATGGACAAAACTTTATCTACAAAAAAAATGTTTTTGAAGTCATCTATTCAACTTCTATCTGTACGGTAAATTAAATCATTACACGTTTTAAGAAAAAGAGATGCAAATCAAGTAATTGAAATAAATAGGGCTAAATTCTTACCTGTGACAAAATTCAGCAAGTAAAGATCTGAAAGTGTTTGTCATGAGAATTGCAGTAAGTGGCATGTTAATTTTCTAACTAAATGCATATAATTAACATTTAACTATTTTAATAATTTAGAGTGTTTAGTGTTTTAAAAATATAATAAGAGTTTTTCTGGCATGAAATTTGAACATGCACAATTTTGACCTTTTAAAGCTGCAGACATCCAAGTTTGAAAAAACAGCTTAGTCACAAGGTTATTGGAGTAGGAACCATATTTATAGGATCCTTCACTCTGTTCTGTTCTGCACGTCCTGAGTACAGTGTTCAACATATATGTCTCTTCCAGTATTGCAATAATCAATGAGGTGCTTGATGTGCATGATCAGGCAAACATGACAATAAAGATTGCATAATTTTCTTTTTGCAGGAGGTGACAGGGATTATTATACTTCCAAATAGAGAAGATGTGTTAACTGCACATTGATTGCATGCCAAATATTTTTTAAGAATCCATCTAATTTCTTTTTTTTAAAGTAACCTTAAGTTAATATGCTTTGCTCTTACCCATAGTAGAAGGAAGTGGATTCTACATAACAACATTTTTTGGTAAAAGAGTTTTTTCTTTCCTTTTTTTTTTTTTCAGGGTACTTCGCATAATTTCTCATTCCTTTAGAAATCAGAGCTAAAAGGTATACTCATAGACACAACTGATTAAAAGACTTTAAGGCAAACACCTTCTATGGTTCTATGAAAAAACAGATGATCTCAGAGGCAAAAAAATGCTACTGTTGTTCATTTCCTATTATGTTCCTTCCGTCATCACCTTTAAAAAGTACTTGAATGAAGTCCTCTAGTGTGTAAAAGAATCATTCTTGTTGCCCGAGGATTTATAGATGTAAAGTCTGTTAGTGTAAAAAGCAACACTACTTCTTAGCCTTAGCAATCTTTTATAAAAACAACTGGCCACTCATATAAATAACTGAAAATGAAGGGCAATATTTCACGAGGAGTCAGGCCACATGGTCTTTGTCTTCAGCCTGCCTGGGAGGAGATTTAAGGTGGATTCATCCTGAATGCTGATGAAATATCAGAGCATAGGAGCAGTAGGATTTCCAATGCCTTGTTACACTTGTTGCATTTCCAGTTCTGTCTCTCCTCTCTGACAGGGACAAAAGGAAGTACAGGAACTACCAGAGCAGACTGACATATGTAATCTGTCTTGCCTGCAGCCTTTTCACAAGCACCTCCCCCAAAATGGAAGCCTTGTAATAATATCTGCTAGTGATTAAATCAATGTTTATGTAAAACAAGGAAGTTCCCTACCAATACTCTGCGTAATCTTGAGATGCACTTAAATGTCAAACACTTCTGAATTTTGCTGAATATTTACCCACAGCCTTTGTTGGCTTAGCAAAGGAAATTAAGCCATTGTTTTTTATTTGTTTAGAGACAAAAGCTTCTTTTCTCTATATCACGCCTTATTTTAAATTTAACAGGCCTGCATTTGATCAATTTTCTCTGGAGTGAACGATTGCAAAATTCTCCCCCCATTCATATGACCTTGAATTGCCAACTCGGAATTCTTTAAGGACTTTGCTTAGCCTTTCTTACATGAAGGTATGTGTATAATGAATACAACTTGGGAATTGCATATATAAACAATCCCATTCGTAGCAAATACCACTAGAATCCTTCAGCTGATGAAATTGGCCAAGATCTATAAAAATTGTGATTGTTTACGTATTGCCTCCCTGGGCCTTATTAACAGCTCCTGTAATGATTATAGATAAAATCTTATACTTAGCTGAAAATGTAGGCCTACCTTTGGCAAGTTGTGTTGCACTAAATTGGGCTGCAAAAAGTACACTTATCTTGAACTGGTATGTATTGTATGTATGCCCACCCATTTATAAACGTGGTGTAATCACAGCATACTGACAATTGCCTTTAAAATACTACTACAGCCAGAATGCTACATTTGCTGCTCTTCAAATTACTACTATTACATTGCAGCTATACCATATTTCATGGGTCGAGTCTCCAGCTTCCCTATTTAGTATCAGAATTGAGGCATACTTAAACTGAAAATTCAGGTTCTACTAACATCTGGATGATTTTCTGCAGAGCAGAATAGCTATGTCTGGGCGGACTTGTTCTGAGAGTGCCTCTCTTTCCAAACTTTCCCAGTGAAAGAGAAGGTTTCTCTTCCCTCCAGGAAGTTAAAACACGTTGCTCAAATAACCGTTTAACACTATCACTGTCAATCTCCAGCAGCACCTTGGTAATGTATTTCATTCTGGAATTTACCATGCTGTAGACCCTCAGCTATTGTTCAGGCTGAACAGAAGACACAGCAAAATAAGTAATTACAACTAAATTGAGCAATAATTCCCAACCAACCATCGTTGCCAGTAGTCAGCGACTTGTTTGTGGCTTAAATAGCCCGAGGTGAACCTTTAGGCAGTTCATTTTCTCACAAACCTGTGATTTACTATGGTTAAGAGTGGTTTGAAATGGATTAATGTTGCTGGAAAATGGATATAGCAGTTTAACTGCTTTGTTTTCTTCTACAGTTAAGGAAAAAAACATTTAACAGTGTGTGACTTCATTAGGGAGGCGCCAGTAGCCCTGACCCCCCTGAGGATCTGTCAGTGTTTCAATATGGCATCTCTACTTTTAAGTGTTCATAACATGGGCACTGGGAGCCAAATCTCGAATTACTAAGCAATAAAAATGTTGGGTTTTAATAAGCAATAAGTCACAGTTGAGTGTGCGTTAACAGGCAAGGCACAACTTGTAGGCATGTTCCGAAGGGTGCCATCATCCAAGAAATGTTAGAGAGCAGACTAATTTTTTACCCTCATGGGGTGAATCTGTATTACAGCTCATTTTCTAGTTTACATTTAAAAGAATGTAAAACATCTGTAGATTACGTAATGGATCCTCCCACCACAAAACCAGCTCTAAGTAGGAGGGAAGATGGGAGGAAAATATCAATACTAGGGAAAAGGCAAATTCATTGTCTCTATTTATTGTTGCTCTGATGTGAAACATCAAAGTTCTCTGTATTTAAACATTTTCTGGACCACATAATTGCCTTTCCTCCTCCTCTGAGTTGCAGAGCTGGGCTGTTCTAGCTGCTTTCTATGGTCACTGCCATTTTAACTCTCACTTTCTTTTGAAATATCTAATGGGAGGAAAATATAGGATCAATCTGTGAAAATTTAAGTCTCAACTTCAACTACATATTTTTCTCACGTATTTCCCACTGATCTACTCAAAGGAAGAGTCAAAGCCTCAGAAGTACCAACTGACACACCACTCTTTCCAACCTCAGGCTGTTCAGAGCAACATGGGGGGAATTTTGGCACCTGCTTATTTGTGTGTGCCCACCGCATACCGTGTTCTTTGCATACAAAAGCACAGTCTCAGGAAAGACAAGAAGACTGAGTGCCGGTAAAGTGACACAGGTTGGGTTCCTCCAGCCTAATAAGATGGTCTCCCTGGCCACTTTCTGAGCAGTACCAAGTGCCGGTGGCCACCTACTTCTCAAGAGCTGGGAGTTCTTGGTTCCCTAAAACATTGGCATGCACTGAAGCAATCCTGTTTCACCCTTCCCAGGACTTCATTTTTAAGGAATGAGAGTTGGTGAGAACAACCCATGCCAAAAGTATACCAACAACTAGGTAACGTGTTCACGAGTCCATTGCTTTCACTCACCTTCTGGCATAGATGCAGACTTAGGTAACAGAACTAGCACTGGACCAACAAACCAGGCAGGAGAGAATTAGAAGTCATCAAACAAACCTCAGAACATACACGTCGAGTCTGGTCAAGCGGACAGCCTCAGCAGAAGTGAAAATAGAGCACCTAGAGGCAGAAGGCAGGAAACTACTTTTCCCTAGTCCCTCACGTGTGCACCACACACTGCCTGGGGTCTGAAGGTAGTAGGGTCCCATGGGTAGCTATACAATGACTGCAGAATTGGTCATCCCATTAAAAGTGAGCTTTTCCCTTTCTCTTTTCTCGCACCCTTTCTCTCCTTGATCTTTCCCTAAGGTAACTTGTTTAAGGTAAGGTGTTTGAAGTCTGCCATCCATGAGGAACTCTGCAAATAAAACTTTGTGTGAACAAACCCCTTTCTGCAACACTGTGCTGTCACACGATGCCCTAAGGAAACCTGGGCCCAACTGCTGTGCAAAGATGATGCAACCAAAGAATGGCCTCAGGCCTTGTTTTCATCAGCTGTGTAGCCGATTTCAATGTGTCACGACATGCAATCCTTACTTCAGAATGTACCTCCCGAGCTTATCACCAACCACTTATAGCTTTACTCCAAAATTTGATTCTGGTTATCCTTCTCAAACATTTTGAGCTCTCCTGCCTCGTACTTACTTTTAAACTCTTTTGCCACCGTAAGCAATCTTATTATGTAAGTACTACCTTCAATCGTTCTGTATCAATGGCCAGATAGAAAATTTCATGGGCATCTGTCCAGCATATTACCAAACACATACTGTAAAAATGGGCATCTATGGTGCTATTTTAGCCTGTTAACACATGCTTCTACAGTCATAACTATCAATTAGAAGTACTCATATGAGTGCGGTTTAGAAAAGGAAATCAAACAAAAAACTAAGTAACATTAGCACTGCAAAAAAGACCTTCAGAACTTCAAGTACAGCCAGCATACACCATATTTCTACATGTAGAACATATGGAGCTGAAAAACAGCAAGTGTTGTTTTGACAGGAAAAATTTGTGTTCCAAAAATTGTCATATTAGACATTGGGGAAGAGCATCTTCTGCATTAAAAGAAAGTGTCATCAATACACTAACATATCTTTTTGACAACTTTCAAAGTGGGATTAATAACATATCTGGAGCCATACAAATGCCATTATTGTCAGGAAACATTTAGATGCTACTGCAATAATCACTATGAACATATTTAAGATACAGGGAAATCCTTGGTTTTGGGATATATTAATTTCCAAGGTTGCAGTCTTTTGGAGCCATGCTAAAAAGACTAATTTTCTCCCTGAAAATAATTCCCAGAAGCAGAGACTTTCTTTTAGAGTCTTTTTTAAATTTTATTTTTTTTAATGTGTGAAAGCATCATTTCAAAACAGGTGTATTGCTGGCAAATGCTGCACAAAGCTGCTCTTTTCTCTCACTTCTCAACAGATTCTGATTATAATCTCTTAGCCAAGACTACATCTATGCCTATCCTTGAGATGGTAAAAGAAAAGGACAAAGCTCCTGCAAATGTTTTTTACTTGTGGTAAAACTCATCATAAGAGTTTACACAGGGAATAAATTGCCCATATAGCTTCCTCCTTCTCTTGCAGGCCCAAGGTCTTCCCAAGTGATGTGCATCTTGATTCCCCATACAAAAATTGTAAAAGCATTTCATTCAAAAGAGGCTTTTTTTTAGATGGCAGAAGCAACTGGAATAAAAAACAGCAAACTGACTCCATGGGAACAAAATGTCCCCTAGGTCTGCACTCAAAGTCTTTTTGAGCCATCAGTCACCAGTCTAGAGAAAACAAAGCCATCATAGTTTCACAGCTATCTGCAACTGTCATAATCCTGTTTTGCGAACAGGTATTCAAACAAGTCTGGAATGATATTATAGAGTTCACTTCCATGTGTAATCCTGAGATGCTGAGCATATCGGAGGGTAAAGGACCTCTTAAGTCACCCCACTGCAAACACTTTACCTGCCACACTTCATTTTCTTAATCAGTTTTCATCACTAAGAAACATGAAAGTATTTTAGACTTGATTGTGAAGAAATATTTTTGCAGAAAAAATAAGATCATATACCTCACACTTTAAATAGCTACAACATAAAGTAGAGCACATTATATGAGAAAGGTCCTATTTAGTAAAAAGCAAGGTACAAATTAATTTCATAGAATGCCTCTGTACTGAACCAGCTTTCTTTGTAATAGAAACAAGAAAAAGGAAATAGTTACTATTCTTTGAGGCATTGTTAAGAAGAGACAACACCTACTATTTATGTGAGCTAAATGAAGGTTAGAAAAGGATTTTGTTGAATGTGGCTCCCTCCCTTCATCTGGATTTACCTTCTGAAGATAAATTCTCTTGAACAGAACAGACATACCCTCTTGTTGTATGTAGTAAACCTCAAGTATTTTGCAAAAATGGCAAGGCCATGCATCCTGTTACTCCCTATTCAACTAGATACTGCTTTTCGGGGGGGGAACTGACAACTGTACTTCAGCTGTAGAAGAAAAAAATGTTCACCTGTTAACCTCTTATCGTTATGGGAATAATCTTACATTGCCTTTTGGCCTGGTTTTACTCATATCTTACGCTTTTAGCGGCCAAAGTCAACACAGTGAACATATTGCTGGTGCAGTTTCTACCATATTTCTCTTACCCATCTGTACAAAACCAGACAATGCCTTTGATTCTTAGTGTTAACCAATTTGATTCTGACTAATATGCATGGCATCATTTCTATTCAGTCTCTGTTACCAACCTCATCACTATACATCTGAATTCGTTGTAGTAGGCATATTAAGTAATGTGACTAGTATCTGCCATATATAGTTTGTTCTTTACCTGGTCCCCCACGGGGAAAACTGTGTGTACATAGTAACATTTTCTTTTCAAAAGATTTTTTTTGGATGTGTTTGTTTTTGTCTTGTGCTATTTAAGTCTGACTGTTATTACGTATTTATGTTAAAGATGGGATTGAAAAACAACTCCTAAGATCTATTGTTTTTCAATTTTTTCTTGAATTCCCAATTTGTACATGATAGGCTTCAAGAAGAATCATTCTCCCTGTACACTTTCAGACAATTACTAAGGTACTGAATGTCCTACCTAGTTATTTCTTTAAATTAAATCTCTGTTTTGGTAGAACATCTGTTTTATAAAACACCCAAACGATTAACATCTACATCATATTTATAACTATGGTGGACTTTTTTGAATCTTCTCTGAGGGAACTGACCTCTAGATTTTTAAGTTCATAAAGGAAGAGAGATGAAAATTTCTAGAGATTGATTTACCCCACTGATTACAGAGAAAACCTGGATGCCTAGCTCTTCATCAATTAAAGTTAGAAGTATTTAGCTGACTCTAAGTGTAAACATCTACTGTACATTTGGACTCTAAAGTCAGTGTTAATCCTGAATGTTAGAGGCTGGATTTGAACAACAGAAGAAATGTTCTCCCAGTTGCCATATGACGGCAAGGTGGCTGGCAGGTAAGCAGAAATGAGGGAATTGCAAATGTTCTCACCAGGACATGTGGAATATCCAGAACGTTTGGTTATAGAGGCCAGCCTGGACTGTTTAACAACTCTAGATTCATTGCATTTTTTGTGAAGGAATTAAAAAGATGTTTTTAATACCACTTTGATCATAGTTAGGACTAATTGACCACTTGGGAAGAGTACAAGATGAATAGAACAGTACAGCTGTGAGGCTCACAAACAACTAAAAGAAAAGATGCCACTTTCTTCACAGTAAACAGAACACCTTTTCTGAAGCTACGGTAAATCCTGTTATTTCCTCAGCTTTAAAGAAATGACAAAACAGTAGGGAAAATAATGTTTCCAGATTTCCTATTTTATTTTATTACATACTTTTGTATATAACATAATGCTTATAATGAAGTAGAAAAATACAGTTATAATTTATTGAGGGTAAAGGTTGCTGAGTGAATTATACTTTGTGTGAAGCAGTGGTACATTTAGAAGTTACAGAATCATAGAATCACTAAGGTTGGAAAGGACCTTCAAGATCATCAAGTCCAACCATTAATCCAGCGCCACCATGTCCCCTAAACCATGTCCTGAAGTGCCACATCCACACGTTTTTTGAACACTTCCAGAGATGGCGACTCCACCACCTCCCTGGGCAGCCTGTACCAATGCCTGACCAATCTCTCGGTGAAGAAATTTTTCCTAATATCCAATCTAAACCTCCCCTGGCGCAACTTGAGGCCATTTCCTCTCGTCCTATCACTAGTTACTTGGGAGAAGAGACCAACACCCTCCTCGCCACAACCCCCTTTCAGGTAGTTGTAGAGAGCGATAAGGTCTCCCCTCAGCCTCCTCTTCTCCAGACTAAACAACCCCAGTTCCCTCAGCCGCTCCTCATAAGACTTGTGCTCCAGACCCCTCACCAGCTTCGTTGCCCTTCTCTGGACACGCTCCAGCACCTCAATGTCCTTCTTGTAGTGAGGGGCCCAAAACTGAACACAGGATTCGAGGTGTGGCCTCACCAGTGCCAAGTACAGGGGCACGATCACTTCCCTAAAGAGATTTTAAGTTGTGTAAGTTCTAAGTTGTGCAGTGCAGTGATCAAGAGAAAGGAGCAGAAGCACTTTCCTCCTCAGAATCTGAAAACCTCTCTTATTAAAAATTCTCTTTTTAAAACATTAGTACATTATTATGGTGTCTGTAGTAGTTACATACGGCACTTGTCATTCTTCACAAACAAGGCATGGTTTCCCATATATTACAATTTACCTGAGCCACGTGACTCTGATAAAACTGCAGATACTACAAGTGGTACATCCATATCATTTTACAAAGAAAGAACAATGATTTTTTTTACAGCAACAATTAGAAACTTTGTTTAAAATTATTCTCCTAGCATTTCCAAAAATTATTTTGAAACAGAATTTACATAATACATAAATAAAGAAGTTATATCTAATTATCTTGGCTGACTTTATTTTAAAACTGAAAGCTACTGTTCATTTAATGCCACATGACCCTAATTAATAACCCAGGTGAAAATGCTGTTCAGTGCAACCAAGATTTTCAGTGGAAATGTGCTAGGTTCCAATTAAAAGAGGTTTTGAAGTACCTCCTGTTTATATGAAAACACATGAAATTTGCATTTGGATCTAAACTCTTGTTGCTCAGACACATCTGTATTATGGATGCAGATGCATTGCTATTACTTGAATGCTGGCAATGCAATGCTAACCTACCGACTGAAGCGACTGCAGCAGATCTCATGCTGAGACTGAAACAAAAAATGTAATAAGTTTTTAACACGTCTCTGCACGTGGAAAACATTTGGTGGCTCTGTGATTTTTTTTTTTTTTTAGTTCTTTCCATTGTTATGATAGTTATTTTTTACAATATTATTTAACATTACCCTTGAGGCAGGCTAAGTTTTGCAGTTAGATACTGTACAGATGGGAAATGGAGGAAAGGACTGATTACACAAACTCGCTAAAGGTCGCCAACCCACTGAAAGAGCAGGGAGTAACATTCCAGTTGCCTCTAATTCTGTGTACTATTTCTTACATTAACAGTAGGACTACATTTATCTTGTTGAGTAATGGATGAGTAAATACAGGAACTAATAGTGCAGACTGATGAGCACTCTCACCTCATAAAGTCAGCTGAGCAACTTAGGCCAGAAAAATCAGCTTTGAGGGGGGATATTTTAAAAACAAGTGTCACAGTAGATCAGAAAAACTGTGAAGATTTTATTTCCGAAAGGCACCTCGGTGACTGAAGACCACAGTTATTAAATCAGCCCTGTGCTTGTTGACCATTTTTCCTTATGACGCTGCATGTAAGTAAACCCAGCACATACAGGTGAGCATACAAGAGGCTCTATTTGTCTCTGATCTGCAGAAGGAGCCAAGACCCTGGCTGGTACAACAGCAATTCCTTAGCTAAAGCTGATCACAACGCTCGCTCCCCCCCGCGCCTTCTCCCTCCCCAGCTGGAAGCCTCTGGATGAATCCCCGGAGTGTCAGTGGGCACCACACATTGACAGCAACAGGAACCGCGAGGATGCGTCTAAAGAAGAGGGCGAACGTTGCCAGCTCTGCATGTCAGATGGTCTGTTCTGTGTTTAGTATTGACACATTCATCTTGCATGAAGCTGGTTGGATTTGTACAAAAATGTGAATGAGGACAGAGATGAAAACTGCCTCCTCAGGACTTCGCTTCAAGGGGAAACATAGAAGGGTTTATCCTAATGAAATGTCTGTTTCAGAATAATCAGACTTGGTAAAAAATCATAAAACTGAAACCAAAGAGATTCTAATTTTGAAAACAATCACCAAAAAAACCTCCTTAAGTTAAAAAAAATCCCTAAATAAGACTAATCTTGCCATCTCGATGTACAGTAATCCAAGAGAAGGATAAAAAAGTTATTGTGTGGGTTTTTCAATGGTTTTTTTTGTGTTCAGTGTGGTATTTCACAGCTGACTGTGGCCTCCTTCCTCAGTACATTGGGAAACATCCATTGCAGTATTAGATTCTATAAATGAAAAAAAATAATAGTTTGCGAGAAATCTAATTCCTGTAACATAAGAATTTGGCTCTTTGAGTAGCTCAGCTTCCAGCCATTGCTAAATTAAACTCCAGGTGACAAACAGCCCTCTCTGGACACTGGAAATCATGCTCCAGCTGAACTAGGAGGTCTCCTGACACCGGGCTAGTGCTGCTTAGAAGTTCCAACTTCCACAGACATTTATTGCCCCTGGGACTGGTGTGGGCAACACTCAGCATCCCTCATGGCTGCCACCTGATTTATCTGCACATCAACCCAGATCCTAAGCAAGACTTAACCCTGCTTTTCTGTAGAGCAGAAAGGCAGCTCTCCTCTCTTTGACTAGCTCCTAAACCACAATCATTGAATAAAACTACTGTCTTATATTGTTTTAACCACATGCAAGTTAAATAACAGGTCTTGTTCATCACTGAATGTCAACAAAAAAATTGAAGCCATCACATGTCAGCGGCATTCTGGACATTGTTGTAATGACATAATCCCTCACTCAAGGCTGCCTGTTCACCTCTACCAGACACTAGCTGTTTAGCTACTATTGAACTGCTGTGGTGGTGCTCACTAACAGCAGCATCTTTAAATGTGACATGGGCCAGCCTGGTTAGTATTTTGAAGTATATTGTTTTTTCCCACAGTTATATTGCTTTATGAGATAAAGCTCTGTTCTAAGTCCACCTCCCTTCTCAATACGGAGATTCGACATTGCTTGATCACACATTTATTTTTACCTGGAGACTATGTAGAAGAGATTAAAAAAACCTATTGTAATAACACAGAAGCCTGGAAAAAGATTAAAAATGTGTCTTTCCCATGGAAAGGATGTTAATCCAGTATCAAAAAGGCTGTGATATCTTTGGAAGTTTACAGATGTTCACCTTACAATGGTGTGATAACTATGAAGGGTCTGACTGGAACCAAACAAAGCTGAAATCAATGTCATCCTGCTTATCCTTTACATGTTATGTCACACTAAAGCAGGGAATTTCAAAACAGTAAATCACTATAATCCTGATGGGAAATCAAGGATGGAGAATTTCCTGTCCTTTGATATTTAAAATCAGAAATGCTGATGTTTTCTTTCAACTTACTTTTATTGGTTTTGCATAATACTTGAAACAATACATAAAATAAATATTTTACAATTTTGTTCCTGAACATTTTCACAAAACAAACACGAAATACCGCAACCTTGTCTACTCTGTTGACCTTAGCCACAAGTGTCCAGGACATGAGTGTCTCCACCCACCAGCCAGCTACATAAAGGATTAATATAGTATTTTTAAAGGGAAAATCGGGAGTGTGCAAGGGCTGCTTGAGAACCCATAAGAAGAGGTAATGGGCAAAGCAGGCTGTTGGGAGGTTCTCCAACAACCTTTGCCAAAACCACAGGACACAGTGAAAACTCAGGGCTTCTTTTATAAAAATGAGTAGTTATTAAAAAATTCTCAGACCTCTGTAGCTAGATCAGGCACAGTGCAGTAGTCACAAAAGTATATCTCTAAAGCTATCTCTGACCATCTTTGAAAATTTTGTCTAACCATAGTTTTGAATCTTGGCAACCTGTATCTTACATACGACGTCTGGGGAACCTGATACCTGTCACTCAGCAAAAAGAAATGAACTATCTTACCTCACCTCCTGCAGAGGAAGCTAACAAAGGACACCAATAGCCTTCATACCAAAACACTGATAATTTCAAAGTCTGCCAGAACACTCTTCATCTGATGCAACATCACAAAAAAAGCAACTTTACTCCCAGAGAAGAGAGAGAGCATCAACAAACCTTTGAAGAAACACTTCTATTGATCAGTCCATATCTAATCTGGACTGTGCTTCCAGAACACTTAAATTACCAGATATGTTGACCTTCTTCCAAATCAGAAAGGGTTAACATATTTTCAAACCTCATTGCACCTCATTCAAAATTAAATGAAAATGTTTTGCTCAGTATACAGGATGTACACCAAGTGCAAATTTACACATGACCACACAAACAAGCTACAGCCTCAGTTCTTCAGCTCATAATGTGTAACTACCCTTCTGAAGAGCAAAAGAAGTGATGGATAGCACCAGCCCTGCAGTAGTGCAAAAGTGGAGAACAGCAGATCAGATCAGTTTTGGAGAGGATTTAGAATAAGTACAAGGACCTGAAACAGGAATTTAAATTCATGCTTTTGTGAAAAGTACTTTCAAAACTCTCATAATCACAAATAATTAATACTTTGCTATATAGACTTTTTGCATCAGTTTCTAGGAGCTGATCAGTGCTTTCATCAGAGACGGTGTTATCTGGAAAAGAGTTCTTCGCACAGATTTTAGTAAAACATCATTATTTTCTGAACTTTCCAGTTTGGACATAAAGGTTTTGTCTATACTAGCAAATTAAAGATATCAGGGACCATTCTTTAAGGACAACTGGCACAGAACAGTTCACATCCATTGTATTAAATTCTTTTAGACTCCAAAATAGTGGCTGCAACCAAAATGCTACTGTGTCCCTGGCCAGTGTGAACTCCTCAAACCACACCATGAATTCTTTGGAAAAGTCCTAGTCAGCCCTGGCCAAAACTGCACCCAGTTATTGCTAACAATTTAGTGATACAGTTGAAAAATCCCAGGACTTTTTTCTAGCACTACTTTATTTGTTAGTATGGGCATAGCCAAAGAGTGGGGTTTATCTCACCCAGCTGTAGGTGTCTGCAGCTGAGCTGTTAGTGCAGTCTCGCTTTGTTATTAGAGTTGGTGGTGGTTTTGTTTGTAGTGCGTACTTCAGCGGTCCGTTCAAGGATGAAATGGAGCACCCTGCAAGTGTCCCTCTCCGCAGATTAAAAGCAGCCCACAACGACAAACTGAGTGAGCCCCAGCCCACCTGCAGGTTATACTGCTGTGAATCAACTCAAACCCCACGGATTAGCACAGTCCTCACAACTGCTGAAAAAAAGAACTCATGAACAATGCCCAAAACTGTCTGAAATACTGGGAGACTGCTTCTCCCTGCAAGCCTGGCAAGAAAACCACATTCTGAGCCTCCCTTTCCCTGTTTGCAGTGTGAGGTTTGTGTGTTTAATTACCTCACAGAGATGTTGTGAGGCCCACCTACATAATGTTTGCAAAGTAGTGTTTGTAGAGCAGTGTATGGCACATGAAAAGTAGGAAGGCGAGCCAGGCACTGAGCTGGGGACAGACCAGCCCATCGGGCTCTGGATTCCTATGTTTTCGTTCGCTCTCTGGGCAGCTTTTGCACCGTGGCTGCAGACACTTATAGGTAGCTCAGCCTTGCAATTAATTAATTATTTTCTCAGTAGGAACCGTATTGAGAGCCCCTGTATAAGGCTATTGTTTACAGACAGCTTACAAGTTGCTGCTGTTTTCTACTGCATGTTACGCCCTGGCATAGCTGCTGCGTTTGTGCGCACAGGGTGGCACGGATTTTCCCGTCAGTGACAACCCGGGACGGTTTTAGCTCCCAAGGAAGCTGCTTAGGAAATGTGTGTGAAAACAGCACTATCAAGCGAAGGAATACCTATCTGAATTGTAACAATCCTTACCGGTGACTACTATAGCGATATTTATACACATGTGTGGAGGAATTCACTGCGGGCTCACAGCACAGGGAAAGCCAGAGCATCTAGAATGAATGGTGGCTGTTTAAGCAGGGCACAATATTGCTACTGTTACAGACAGCTGGGAGGAAGTCTTAGAGGGGCATCATGGTCCACTGACTGCACACTTCTGTCCGCTTTGAAAGAGGCCAGCAAGAAAAATCTATGCCTATTAAGCAGCAGCAAACCCTGCTCCTCCCTGGAGAACAGTGAGAGCTGGGAGACAAGAAGCCGGTTGCCTTAACCCTTCCCTCCAGAAAACAAAAATATCCTACAATTTAAAACTCCATTTTGCCTTCTCTATGTTGGCTCAAATGCATTAAGAGGAGCTGGAATTGCAGAAAGCTTGTCTCTGGCTTTTGATCCTGAGAGTCTGAGAGGGCAGACATGTAGTTATAATCTCTGCATATCTCCCATTTAGGCCATTTGGCTCAATGAGTCTCAGAATAAGCTAGCCTGTTGCTGGCATTTGAGCACTTGCAAACTGCTATCAGCACAGGAACATAAGACTGGTCCAAATCCAACTTGAAAATATGCAGTCCAGGAGGTGGACTCCTTCATTTCATTAATACTCACACTAGGCAGCCTTCTCTGTTATTTCTTGTTACACATGCTGTTATGATATGACCTCGGTGTTTTAAAACAAGTAAGCATGGCCAGGTGACTCTCCAGGAGATGGCTGACTCCTGTTGTTTAAATCCTCTGCACCAATTCCATTGGCAGAGACTCATCAAAGCCAAAGTGGTTTTAGCTGGTGGGAGAGTAATAAATACCTCATAGCCAAGTTTCAAGGTGTAAATCAGTGTAGAATTACACTCTGGGTTACAGCAAGGGCCAAGAGGGAGAAGCCTCCCTGCAATGCCAAGTGCTTCAAAGGTAGAAGGATTTACAACTCCTTTGAGAGTTTAGGATGGTGCCAGCTGCTGATGGTAGCTAATACGGCACAAAGGAGAGGCTAAATTCACACTGAATTTAACACCCTTGAATCAACAGAATTGCACCAATATGAATTCAGTTTGACTTTCATGAATACTTTCTGTAAAAGTTGATGTAAGCTCCAGAAATCATTTCATTTACCCAGCTCGCTTTCTCCTTATCTGTTCTTAGGTTATAGCGCTAACGATCTCACCAGTCATGCACACCCCAGTTCTACCCTAAAAAACCATCAAGGCTGCTTGAATACTCATTATTTTTACTGGCTATAGATATCACAGTTTTTAAAGTTAAGATGGTGGACTGTTCATGAAAACTTTTGTGTAATTACTGAAATCTGCAAAGATGTCTATGTTACTATTTCTTATTTACAGTTAGAATAAATTGTCCATAATGAAGGCATTGATATTAATGTGATAGAATGAACATGATGTGAGAGGAAGGCATAAAAGTATAAATAAAGATAAAACATTTGTGAAAAGTTACTTGCCCAGAGCCACTGTCGTTTGAGGTATATTCTCTACAAGCATATTCTTGTAATAGTTGCTGACAAACACACACAAAAACCCCACCATATCCATAGAGAATGATGCAGTCATTTTGCAGATAATGCCACACACCTGTCTTTGTCCCTACCTCTTTCTTTCGTTGAACTCTAATAGTTCCAGAAAATAGTATAGATTGGCAAGAGAGGGAGATAAGTTAATGGATTGTGATATGCACATATTGACAACACATTGCTAAAAAGATGAGGAAGTTTGACTTTTAAATTCTTAATTTATAGGTACAATTTTCACTGTTGGAAAATGCAGCCAATGTTCTCCATGAATCGCTATTTAGTGGGAGGAAGTGCTTGGCATCTCAGGCTGGATAAAGACCAAAGGTTTGCTCTTCAAAGGTGGCATGGTGTCTGGAGACTTCAGTAGTGGCATGAAAGCTGGTGAAGGGGTGACCAGCGCTCCAGGCAGCAGCTTTGCACATCTCAGGGTTGAGAATATTGCATAAGCAAGGTCATTGTTTAAGCTCTGGCATTTCACCAGTGAAGTGTAAGAGTAGACTTCATACAGAGTTAGCCTGGAAGACGCTTTCTACTAATATCTTACAGCTTCCAGTTGGAGGCAAATCCAAGATCTTTCCCTGAATGCTTTTCCTTTTAGAAAGGGAAGACTGACCTAACATACAGCATGTGTTTGGCTGTCCAACCTATAGACATGGGGGTAGTGTCAAGCTGAAATCCTCAAGGAGATGAAATTTTGACACTATTTTAAGGAGGAAAAGGGGATGATACAGGAGAATAGCCTCATTCCTACAAAATGTGTCATATATAGAGTCTGCCAAACAGGCCTGAAACTCCCAAACCTTCCTAGATGAGAAGATAACTGCTGGAAAGGCCACATTCACTGAAAAGAGGTAGGAGAATGACTGGATATCATATAGGTGGGGACACAGCCTGAGTTCTGTAGAGGAGGAATTGTGTGGCAGGAGGAACAGTCATGAAATCCTATAGAAACCTTATGGTATCAGTAAGGAAGAACACTGGAAAATTCTTCCTGCAGTTCACACCCAGATACTCTGCAAGTGGAGAAAATGAGAATGCTCTTCTCCCAGTTCAAGTAAGAAATCTTGGAGACAAAATGAAGAGGGGAAACTCAGGTAGTGAATTCAATTTTTTGTTTCATTATTGATCAGGCAGAAGAGTTCTTGAAAGTGTGTATCAACCTCTGGACAAGACCAGAAATGTATGAGGTGGGAACTGAGGTAGTGGTATAAGCTTCACAGTTCTTGAAACTCAGAATAAGGAAGTATTTTTTAATGAACAAAATATGCTGACAGAACTAAATCATCATTCTTATCTTTGGATAGGCAGAAGCTGGGTCCAAAGCTTTGGGAAATATCATGAATGCTCAAGAAAGTGAATGCCAGAAGCTGATACTGTCAGTGGTCCTAATTCCTGCATAGATCCTTCCAATACAAAAACTTGGATTTAGACATGGGGGTTCATGACTTGTAGACTGAGATGTGCAAACTATTTGAGAGGAGTGAATCATGATAGCATTCTGAACTTGGGACTTGTGAAAAAAAATACATGTACCTTTCCAAGCTCATCACTGAGCTTAAGTTTTAATTTTTATTTCATAGAATCATAGAATGGTTTGAGTTGGAAGGCACCTTAAAGATCATCTGGTTCCAACTTCCCTGCCGTGGGTAGGGACACCTTCCACTAGACCAGGTTGCTCAAAGCCCCATCCAACCTGGCCTTGAACACTTCGAGGGTTGGGGCATCCACAACTTCTCTGGGCAACCTGTTCCAGTGCCTCACCACCCTCATAGTGAAGAATTTCTTCCTTATATCTAATGTAAATTTACCCTCTTTCAGTTTAAAGCCATGACCCTTTGTCCTATCACTACATGCCCGTGTAAAATGTCCCTCTCCAGCTTTCTTGTAGGGCCCCTTTATGTGCTGGAAGGCTGTGAAGAGTTAGTGGCTAAGGCCTAAAGCAAAAGCAAAACCCTGTCAACACACTTGCTTTTCTGCCAAGTAATTCCAGAGTGGAAGAAGAGACCAAAATAGGAGGAACACTCTGTCAATATCTTATAGAGAGATGGGGAGTACCTGGGATGGATGTGTGATCACCCTAACCTAAGGTAATAACCTTCAGCATTAGGAAGGAAAAGTTATGGCACAGAAAATAAAGAGCAATAGAATTTAAGAATTTAAGAGTAAGAAGAATTTAATAAAAATTATCCTATCCCCAGTGTGACGGAGGACATCCAGTTGATGTTGGAAGAAGGTGATAATCCTAGTTAAGTGTTGCTGCACTAGTCAGTACTTTCAGAATCAATAGAAGAGCTGAGGTGAAGGCTTGTCTTCATGTGTTACCTCCTGCTTGTGGGATGTTACAGTGGTATGGATAGTGCTGTCTTGTTGCTCTGATGATCTGCTTCTTGTGAAAAAAATACTGGTTTTTGTTTTGCCTGGAAAAAGAGGCATTGAATGATTCAGAAGAGGCACCAACCAAATGAAATAGTTTTTTTTTCATTCTGTTAGAGCCTGAGAAGCTCATGGACTTTTTCAATATGAAGTTCCAGGGATAACACTGCCATACAGGAGCAATATAGTACTTAAAGACATTGTAAACAGAGCACTTCCTAGGACATTCTCCTCTTCCTCTGTAGGTAGTGAGTGTAGAAATCACTGGTGGTGAAACAATTACATGTAACATACCATTTGAAACCTATCCAAGAGGCAGAAACAGCAAAGAATTCTTTGAAAGAAGGATCACACAGCACCTGTAAGGTGAAAAAAATCCCTTGGTAGAAGCCTTTGAAGGCAGGTGGGGAATTCTGAGATGTTCAGTGAAGCTCAGACTTGGAAAGAGATTAGTGATGCAGATCAGGATTCACTAAAATATCAGGTGGTGTTCTGACTTCTCTACTGTCAGGCATCCAAAGCATCAGAGCTGGATGAGTCAGACAAGACCATAATGAAGTGAAAAATCTCTGGCTAGCAGTATTTTGTTGGGTAGATCCATACACAAATAAGCACTTGAAGAAAGACTGTGGAAAGAGCTAAAAAATTCCATTTGAAAAGGCTGTAGGAAGTCATTAGAATATAGTTAAGTTTGAGTAAGGAATCACAATAAATTTAGCTGATAATACATGGAAAATATTTTATCCAATACTAGAAATAACTTAATTTGAAGAACTTATTTGCAATTTATAGAAAACATTTTGTAGGGTTCAAGTATAAAAGAAATATTTTCAATATTGCTCTGTAATGCTTTCACAATCACTGAGATGATAAAATATTTAAGCTGCAAAGATTTTATTTTCAGTGTTTCTTAATTTTTCCATATCAAGCCTTAGAAAAGGAGGAAAATCAGGGGGAAATGAATATTTTATTTTGAAAATGTCCAGATTTTTTCCCCCAAACGTTCTCATTTTTAACATTACTCCTGTGTTGTAGTACCTAACATTATTTTCTTGCTTAGACCCAATTTGCTATTAAAACAGCTTGCCTCTGATTTAAAAGGTCGGTTAAATTTACCTTATAAATTTAATATGCAGAAGACACAAATTGGGTCCTTCATCTCTATAATAATTTATCTAGGAATTTAATAGTTGAAAAAAAAATTGTTATTTAGTGTAATGTTATACGTTCATGTTTGTTCAGGGACATATTTCTTCTCCTATTGTTCCACGGCTTTGCAGTCATTTCCCAGCTCTCTCTGTTGAATTGTTTCACTTCAGTCTCCTCTGTGTATAGTCTGTTATACTTTCTCCTAATATTGGCATCTTCCATCCTTTCCTTAATACGTTTTTCTTGTTTCTTCACTACCTAAATCTCCTATTTATCTTTTGCCAACTTGGATATAAACGAACACAAGTTGCTCCAGAAACTGATGTCTTGTCATTTACTGTTTAAAGAAATTGCAGCAGACCACAAAAGTACAGAAGGTGCTAAGGTAGAACAGCTGCAATTCAGGTATTTGAATGTGCCATCATCAAAACCCCTGCTCCGTAATTTTTTGACGGCAACTTTTCCTCTCTGCTTAAAGATGCACTTTTGGGGATACTTATCATCGCTAAGCAGTTTGCTGCCTGTCTCCAAGGGTTTACTGACAAATGAACATCAACCTGACATGAACTTGGATCTTCCTCAAAGGAGAGGAGATTTCTATGTCTGATCATGGAAGGGAAGGAGAAGAAAAGCCAAGTGCCAAGCCAGCTTTGAATAGAGGTATTCCTGAGAAATGACAGTGGCGACAAAGTATGAAACTTGTTGAAAGTAACTTTTTAGAGCTTGTTCACAAACCAGCTGTGATTTTAACAGCTGGTCTTACTGGACTAGATGGGGTCATCTCCAGAAAAGCCCTGCCTGTCCCATGTGAGAGTATCTCATCTGATGTTCCCATTATGAGATATTCCCATATGTGCCCTGAAAGGTCTGTGTTTAGGAATATGTAAATATACCTACATATCTTGCCCAAAACCAATGTGGCTGCCTAGTGTGTCACAAAAGGGGATGGAAAGATGTGAGTGCCCCCTCTTTTACTGCAGTTAATGGCTAGCTCAGGATATCAAAGACAGTTCAGCTACTGAAGTGGACAGACTGTGAAGTAAAAAGTCAAGAACTGGTTTGCAATAGGTAGAGAGCAAATGCGCAACATTTGGTACTTATGGTACTCTCACCAGGGAAAGAAAAGGCTGGGATTCGGATTCCCAATTCTGCTCTGTATTTTGCATTAAATAGCTGTTGACCAATAAATATAAGCAGTCCAGAGAGCAAAGACCACAGATTCTTTGGCCTTTGCTTTCCTAACACAATTGTCCAAACCATGAAGAAAGAAAACCATGCTCACTCTTATTTCTGGCCCTGATCCACTCCATCTTGAATGGTACCGGGCAAAGAAGAACACCTTCAAGAGGTCATATGGAGCATTTCCATACTCCAAACAGCATGTGGTCTGGTGGTTGGGAAGGCAGAAGATGTCAGTCTGTCACACACCAAATCACTGCTCTTACCAGTAGGCCCTTAGCAGGGTATCATATAGCATTTGTTATACAATTATATTACAATATTACAATATAGCAGCGATGCTGTTCTAATGTCTCTCACTGCTTATGCAAAAATATGGTTATTCAGTTTCTCAGTAGAGGCAGGATCAACTAATAAGTAGAAGGGGTTGCACTATGCACCCTGGACAGACATATGTACATAAGCCTATGAAAAGGATGATGTTCAAGAGCTATTTTTATTGTTAGTTATCCTATTTGCTATCTGGAAGTGCTGTTGTCTCTGTTTACATAACTGGCTCAGTTTTATGTAAGCCTCACAAAAACTATTTGAAGAGAATCAGCCCTTTATACTAGCATATTGAAATGCTTTCAGATATTTTTCTGCTAGAAGTCCATGTTCTGGGAAGATTCAGATGCAAGATTATTATATAGGATAAAGAGAAGGCAGAAGTAGTCATTAGAGCTATGGGCAGCACAGGCATTTTAACAGCTACTTAGCAACTTTTAAGCAGCCACATTTGGGGATATGATTTAAGGAAGAGTTTGGTGGGGCAGAGAGATACATAATTTAGAGAGAAATAAACAAGAGGTCACTAGAATATAAAAGCCCCGACTGTTTGTTTATTAATCATGGGAAAGAACAGTTGCACAATACATGGGCACTTGGTTCCTATAAGCAACACAATCCATATGAAATAAATTTTGTGAAAACCAACTGTAGAGTAACGGTGAATGTTGATATTTTAAAACATTCAGCAGCTGATCCTGCTGGTCAAATCAGCCCTGTTATTCTCTGGAAAGATGCTGTAAAGAATTCTCTTCAATAAAACTAAAATGTTACTGCTAAAACATTATTTTACTTGCATTTCCCATGCTGCATATGTGTTACTGGGTAAAGCATGTGAGAATATGTTTGCACGGCAGATGCTTCACAAAATAAAGCTGTACTGTACTTTTGTTTGCTGCTAACAACATCTTGGAAGTTGGGAGATATGCCAATAACCATGAGGCAGTTATGTTGTTGGGATAAACCACAAAGACTTTGCAAGCTTCTGCTATGTATTTTTTCTGCAATTGTAGTTAACAATTTCGTTCCCACAGTAGTGTTTGCTCATTCTCACTACAACAGTTGACCCAATTTATCGATCCGAAAGAAATGAACACAAATAAGTAACAGTTAAGTGAAAGTTGTGGAGTTACAAGCAAGCTGTGGGGCAGGAACAAGCTGCATTGGGTCACCAGTGAGATTTCACAGAAAACAAGACCTAGCCAGGACCGATGCTTCCCACTCAGCACTTGTTCTTTTCTCTATGAAAATCATTGGAGCTTTTAAAATTATTTCTCAGTTGGATGCAAACTTATGCTGTGTTCATTTCATCCACTGTTTGGCATGACAGCCTAACAATGGAAAAGTAGTTACACGGGCCATTTATGATAATGTTTTTTAGAAAAAACTCTTGTCCTGTGGCTACTGGCACCACAGTTTTGTTTATTAGAACATAAAGTTCAACAGAAATCCCACATCTCATCAGACTCTTGCTGATGGAAGTTTCTTCCCATGGTTTTCTGGGATGGTTTCAAACAACATGCATGATTTTCTTAGCAAAAGGCAGTGAAAGAGATGCTCACCTCAACACATTGTATTCTTGAACAGGTAAATTTTATCTACTTATTAAATAAATAGAAAAGGCTTTCTTTTTCCCCACAGATATGTCAGTTGATCAGGTGTAATGTGTTTATATGTGTCCATAAAGAAATCATCCAGGTAGAAGTGAACATATTGCAGAGGACAAGGAGGAAGCAACCTAATTTGCTTCATTATAAAGAAGGGGAAGAAAGAGGGAAGACACAGATGCTTAGAATTAGATTCAACTTTGTTAAGCTGTACAGAATCAGAAAAAATGCAGGTCAAGAACCGAGAGGCAATCTTGGAAGAGTGAGAGCACATAGGCCTTATAATACATTCCCTTTTAAGCATTGACTCGGAACCCATCTCTAAAGTGTAAGCAAAATCGCTGTAAAAACCTTTGGCAAAATATTTCATACAACTTCTGTGTCTATTTTGCATAGATGACAAAAGTACACCAGTGTTACCTTCACACCAATTCATTACAGCTCTCAGCCCTGACAGCAGACCACACAGATTCCAATTTAGGCTGGAATTTTTGTTTCTTTTGTAAAGCTGAGATAAAAATATATAATAAATCTTTGCTAAATAATGTCAAAAAGTATGTAATGCCATTAAAGACCATGTAATACATCTGTGATGGATTGGCATTAAGGCACCCTTAAACCTTATTATTTTTTCAAGGAAATGCCATTGCTTTCAAACTTGTCAAGTTTGCCATTGCCACGAAGTTTGAATCTTTGCTTTTATGACTTAAATGTTTCTTAACCTCATTCAAAAACACCTAATGATACATAGAAGTTAAAAATATGGTAACAGGAAGAATGTAAAAAAGATATATATGGAAGTATAGAGGTGTATGTTGCTTCTGGACTCAGTTGATGGCAATGTTAATTGGAGCCATGATGTTGCAACTATTTAGATATAATAGAAGAGCAAAAGCAGTACAGTATATACTTCTATATCTAAGAGCGGGAGGCTCTGCTGATTATCAATTCTGTCCTCATGTCTACACATTTGGGATGAAATTTCTTTCTCCCAGAAATGTTCTCTGTCTTAATTAATTATTGATATACAAACACCACAAATCTTAGATAAAAGATACCTTGTAGATTCAAAAAGTGTTATTTGCTTTGTCATCAGAGGCTTCTAATCACTGATGGTTTACCATAATAGTATATAGAAGAAATGCACACCGTATTGGATCAACCAAAAAGGACAGTACACATGATATGTTTAGAGAAGTGACTAGCCTCTAGAGGTAAATTTATCAGTTGTAAATCTTATGGCTATTTTTTTTTGTTGTTCAGGCTGCTATGTACTATTGCTACTGCCAGGACTATTTTACAGTGAGCTCTTTATGATGGGGAATCAAATCTCTATCCATGTACTATGACACGGTCAATCATTTTTCTTCTGCATATGAATTTATGCCTGCTACCATATATCTGTCTTTTACTTATAGATGAAGCAAAAAACAAATGAAGACATTGTATGTCAACCCAGATCCTCTCTTTTCTGTCTGGATTGAAGCACAAATGGACTTCAAGATTCAAAATCAAAGTGAACCTTAAAAAGAAGGTGTGGCAAAGGGGCTAATTTTCATTGAAATAACACCTGGATTTCTAAAAACATTTTAGTTTGCATTTTAGTTTACTATTGATCACATGATATTTGAATTAAGCAGGAAGACTTTTTCCTTGAGAGAGAGACTCTGTCCAAAGAAGGCATAATTTTGGTGAATCAGAAACCCCTCACCCTGTCCTCCAAAGTGCACCTCAGTGAGGTATTTGTTACCATCTGCTAAAATAAACCAATTTCCTCCGCTGTGATGGTGTCATCACCAGTCTCCAAACTAGGTTTTCCACTGCAATATGAGGCCCATGACACCACTCCAGAACCCTCCAAAGTATATCTAGGCTGCATCTTTCTCTGCCTTGCTTATAACTTGTAAGAACAAATTGCACTATAGGTGTAACAGCTTCAGATCATGACCACACTGATTATTAGTCAAAGTTATAAGATAAACAATTAATTAACTTTATCACAGTGAAGGTAAAGCACCTGTGTTATTTTTAAACAAGCTACACCAGATAAAATTACATGCACTGTACATCTGATACCTGTGTTCTATCTCTAGCAGAGTCTTCAGATTCCTTCTTGCAAGATCTCACCCTTCTAGGAGAACCAGAGATTTCCTTATCTGGCTGGCCAAGTTGCCAGAGTGTTGCTTTGTAAAAGAAATCATCAGGATATTGCACAGCTGGGGACTTAATTACCACAGCATACCTTATCTGCCACACCTTCTCTTTAAAGTAGCAGTCCTAATCTTGACTTGTGGTCCCATGATTGTACCTTCCCCATTTTCCCTAATAAAACTCTCTTTGCTTGGTGTAGATGGAGGCATTGAAAACTGTCAATCAAATTTAAAGAAAATCCTATTCATCCAATTAAAAAAAAACCAGTGACACCTGGCAACGCAATTTTCAGAAGAACATCCTCCGTGAATATTCAGTATATAAACATACCAAGATTTTATCCACCTGGCATTTGCAAACTAATCCATTCTCCAACATTGTGCCTTAACAGAAGCGACTTGCATCATTTACACACATTTTAAATATGAATAAGTGTATACAGTACAGTTTTAAAATTTTCTAAACAGATAACCTAAAATTTTATAGACCCCAACAATACAATAAATAGGGCAAATTTGTAAGTGGGTTATTATGTCTATCAGTATCAGGTAACCCCATTACTTGTCACAATTTCATTTTTGGTGAAAGAATAAATTATTTTTCTGCTCTTTGTTATGAAGATGTGATAGCTAAAATATGACAGAGGCAGAAACGTGATCTAGCAGAGTAAGTTTTGTCCCCAAAATCTTTTCAGCACACTTTTGCTAGGAAGTGGTTTCCAATAACCTTACAAAAAGGACTGTTCCCTGTCTTGACTGACAGGAACGAAACTCACAGGTGGCTGTCCTTCATGTTTTCTAATTCTAGTGTTTCCTTGTTGTCAGAGGAACACTTTTGGTTTGCTATAAATTGGCCAATGTTGCTTTTTCAGCTCTATAAATTTTCTATAGTAAATATTTGCAGAAGAAAGTATAAAGCCTGCCAGAAAAATTATTCAACATTTGAACATATTCACTTCCCACCTAAACGTAGTACAGCTTGGACATACCCCATCTAGTTTCAAGCAGAAGTGATCAGAGCATATGATTTCAAATCTGATCTGTCCATTTTTTTCGTGGCTATGAGCCTTGACATAGACTGTTTTCTCCTTCTAGTAGCAGAAATACTATGCTAGAGAGCCAGTGCTTCCATGTTAAAGAAAGAACATGGGAAGGGCTTGGTAAGTGTATGGTACTTACATTTTATACGTGAGAACCGATTGTTTGTCATAAAGTGAAATCTTAATAGGAAAATAAAATATTGATGAAGAATCTTATTAACTTGTATATAGACATAATAAATGAAAACTTGTAAAGCCTTATGCAAAAGAGCACTGTCTGTGCAGAAGACAGCCACTAAGTATACAGGATTTGCTAAGAATTTCTTTTCAGGATCTTAATAGGCAAGTGTCAAAGTATAGCAGAAGTCCTCAAGCAGCGTAACTGGTATGGTAAAAAAAGTGAACTGTGCAGTTAATTTTGAAATGTATGAATGGAGAAATAGTAAAAACTGGTTTATTTTCAATTTAACATTAGATTGTTTGCTACAAAACATGTTCCAACATATTTTCCATTTTAAATGTCTGATGCAATAGACTTTCCTTTGTGATGGCTATTCTGACAAAGAATTGGTGGTAGCAGAGATATGTGTATTCTAGGTATTTCTGATGTTAATATTTTTCAGCCAAGTCAGACTTTCTCACTATTCCACCACAGACATGCTGGATGGAAGCAGGACTGTACGAAACATTTCTTAGAGGTGAAGTGTCCAAAAGTGTGTGCCTGCCCACTCTGACAATGACAATGAAATCTTGTGTGGGTGTACCAAAATAATGCTGCTGAGCACAGCTGTTTATCAGAGGCGTAAGATGGTGCTTATTCTATTCACCTAACAACATTTACTGTTATGCGATGGAACTCCAGTAAGGGAAACACTTCATAGCACCAGGTTTCTGCCAAATCCCTGAAGCCAAGGGAAACTGTCTCCGTGCAGAAAATTTACAGCGGCTGAGAAAAGTAGGGTAAAAGCAGGGAGAAGTGCTCTGCAATCAAAAACCCTGTCAGTCAAACAGAATTCCAGGGAAGGCAGTTGTCGGTGCTGTTACAAGATATTCAAGGACAGGTTGGGTAGGCATGAGAGAAAATCACCCAGGCCAAGTGATTCAAGAACTTTCACGTAACTACTTGCTGTTTAAGAGTTTGTGCGAAAATGATTCTGCTGCGTTTATCTATATGGATGGAGAACTTTCTCTAATTAAAACCACTGGAATTTATAAACTCCAAGTCAGGAGCGGAAAAGTCAATTAAAAATATATTCTACAAAACACAATAAGGGGGAAAAAAAATGAAAAGAGGAAACAATTGGAGCTCTTGTGCAAAGCAGCAGTATTCTTTGGAGTCACTATTCCTTTGTTAATCAGGAAAATAGCAAAATGACCCCACTTAACTTCACTCCAGAAAAGGGTGGAAACACAATCCAGCTGACAGCTATCCAGTCAGGCCTATAAACAAAGAAATCTAATTTTTATGATCACATTTGCATACCATATTCAGACACATGTTTGCCCGTGTCTATATTACACATACACACCATCTTTTTGTATGGATATCTCACATGCCATTGAGAGTTTGAATATGACAATATATGGCAAATCTATAAAGCAGTACATAAAAAGGTACAGAATTTTTAAAGTAATAAAATCAAGAGAAAACCACAATCAATGCTGCTCTTTAATATGTAAAGAATTGTGATTACTGTAACCTCCAGGATTTTTTTGATAATATGGGAATTTTATCAGAAAGTGCCACACCAAGCTGTGATAGTTAAACAACTGGAACAAAGTGGTACTGGTTTCTGTTTTGGATCTTTGACTTCCTGGCTCTTCTCCAATAGCGCAAAGTGTTATGCTTGGTTTTGTCACTTTACAAATCTGCTGAATTGTTAAAAATCAAAAAGATTAAATAAAATGTAATATTTCAAAGTTAATTTATAAACAGAAAAACAAGCTGTGTTAGCAACCTTACGTCCAGAGCTTGTCAAACTATTAAGATTTTTCCGCTATCCCACTAACAAATTATAAATGAAGAAGATTAAAATGTGTTAAAATCATTCCTCCGCTCTCAAACCAAAGTTTTGAAATTATTTATTTTTTTGAAGAAAATAATTTCATATCAAATTATTTTGCATTTTTTGATCTATCACCTGTCTGTTTTGTTATTTGTTACTTATTGAGAAAAGACTTAAAATCTTTCCTCAGTTAAAAAAATTTTTTTAAGAAGTGCCATTGTGTTTCTTTTGCAAATGTAAACAAGCAGAAAAACTAATTTTTCCCAACTTCTTCCAAACAGAACTGCGCATCTGAGACCATTATTTCAATAATTTATCTTGTTTTATCATGCTTTGCTTTTTTCTCCCATCTTTTCCAGATAACCAAGTAGCAAAGGGGAGAGATAAGGAAAAAGGAATAAAGTCTTGAAAATTTAAAAGTATCTTTACAGGCAATGTTTTTTTTGCAAAATAGAAGATTTTTTCCTAGAATGAGTCTTTTGTGAAAAACGTCATTGGCCAAAATCATGATTTTGAAAGAAATAATGGAAAACATCGGTCACTCTTAATAACACCTCTTTACAGTTGTCTCCTTTTCTTATTTGGAAATAATAGCTATATATTATTTTGAACAAATATTTTATTTAGCTGGCTGCTTCTGTGTAAATCTGGTGACCAAAGTGTTAACTAGTGTTTGGAAGGCATGGGGTAGGCTATGCTGGAGGGCACTGACCGGCTCAGAACTGCTCCAAGCAGCTGCAGCTCTATGGAGTTACAAGGAGTTGCAACCACTTATGCCTGATCTAAATATATCTGCATCTGAAGAGTTCCTATTAACTAAATTAATCAAGCTTCAAACAAAGGTGGGAGCTTGCCATGATTTCTGTATCTGGACAGTTCAACTGCAGCACTCCTCTGAGCTTTCCTTGAGAAGAGCCAAAACTAGTTTGGTCCCCACCTGTGACAGAAAATGTTTTAGCTTTCAGTTTTCTGATGAAGTAAAAAGAAAAAAAGAAAACAGACCCTTTCCAGCAAAATCTTTCATCAAAATATAACAGTGAGCATCGTGTTGTGTGAAAATGATATATTCTATTAAAAGCTCCTTCAGCAACTTTTTTTGTGCTACATAAAGTTAACTATTTAGCTATAGAAATAAACATGAACATTTAGAATATTTAATGATTATCTACAGCACATCATTATACAAAGTCCTGCAAACTAACAGCTAATCACTTGGTCTGCTTCTAGACTGACCAACAGCTATATTTATGCATGGGCCACAGACAGCATCCTTTGCCTTTTTCTACTTCTGTCCACCTCCATGTAGACCACACAAAAAATAACAAAAAGGTGATTTTTTTTAAAAAGAGTTTGCCTTTTGTTAAAAATAAACAGTCATGGAAAATTCTGATATTGAAGTAAAGACCATAAGAAACAGAGAAAAGGGAGGGTAAACCTCCCCTGGTCAGTAGCTGTTCCGTTTCAGCAATATTGGGATTTCCTGAGCAGGTTGCAGCTGGGCCATCTTGTTTAGCAGCATTTAATAGATGTTCTCAGCATGAATTTGCCTTGTCCCTCTTTGAACTCTTTTGTACTTTTGGCCTCCTCAACATCCTGTGGAAATGAGTTCCACGATTTAATTACACATTGTGTGAAAAAGTACTTCCCTTTCTCTTAACTCTGCTGCCTCACCATTATTTTTACTGTACGGTTTTGGGGGAAACCGAGCATTACCTTTCCCTCTTTCTTTAACACGTAACCAAATTCTAAGGTAGGGAAGACAACCTCTAAAACATCAAGGTCAAATTCCATCCTCAGTTGTACTTTAATAATATCTTTCAATGTCCACAGACAGTGTCCACTGTCCTAGAAAGTGCCTAATTTTGTGTCTGGGGGAAGGGGAGTCTCTTCTTTTTTGATTCTGGGGAAGTCTTCCTGGAAAGTCATTATTTTAGCTTTAACTGTTCAGAATTACCATGGCAGTTCATTTATATAGGCTTGAAATGATTTTTGTAAGTAATATTTGTTTCTGGATTTACATGACATTTCTGGCATCAGCTGTACAAGTGCACCATAAAACCAGTTTATTTACAGAACTTCCCCCCGCCCCGTCAACACACGGCTGGCACAGAACGGAAGACAGATGAACATGGCCTATTTGTGAGTCTCTTGAGAGAAGCGCATTAATCACTAAGCCGAATATGAAAAGGTACAACCAACTTCTTAAGCAATTTCTCTGCTACAGCCCATGTTTCATTTCTATTACTGGCGTCTCTGAAACACGTGTTCTGGGGAAAGAGGGTGAAATTGCCAACAAGTACAAATCTTGAAGCCATTTCTTTCTGGTTGCAAAAAAGCTGGGCTGAGCAATTATCAACTGTTTCTGTCATCAACTTTAAAGAAAGCTACACTACAGTAGATACGGATGTGGAAACTAAATGTTTTCCTGGAACTAATCGTAGCACTGCTCAAGATTGAGAGACAGGCTGCTGTAAGCCGAGCTTTAGGAACTTTCTGTTGTGATACTAAAACTGGAGAAACCTGGAAGAACAGCAGATGAAACTCCCCACCTTCTGCTTCAAGCACACATCAGCTTATTACACTGCAAAATACATGGACACGACATCTTACTGACGTAGAATGCAGAATGCAGAAAAAGAAGAGAAAGAAGAAAATACTGAGATCATGAAATAAAATTTAGTACAAGAAGTGAAGATATGGGAGAAATGTGAACAAGAATTAGTGTGAAGGGGCAATGCTGCCAAACAAATGGAAGGAGCTGTGTCAAAAGCTTATGGCACAATATCTGCTCAAGTTGGCTGAATTTGAAAATACCAATTTAACAGCAAGGAAAAACCCAATGCAGTAGCAAGAATACGTACTGCGTATAACAAAGCAGCTAAGGTTGGTATTTGGCACAGAAAATGGGAAGCAGGAATGTGGGTAAATTTGAGGGTGCTGCAGAATCATCATAAATTCTATATGAAAGGAAGTAAAAGAGGAGGTAGTTCTTAGAAGAGAATTGGAAAAGAGGAATCAGAAAAGAGGAACTCCCTGCATTTCTCAGAAAATCTGATTGGCAGTCACCTGTAGCCACGGGAAAGTAGAAGATGATGATGAATCAGGAAAGAAACACAACAAACCTAAGGCAATCTGCAGTGCAACCGTACAAATACTGGCCTTGAAAACAACAGGACAGAGATGAATGAAAGGGAAAGCCAACTTTGCAAGGAAACTTAAAAAGTAGTGGAGATTAACCCTACAATGACCGTAAACTATGCTGCTAAACACATACCCAGGATTGTGTTTAATTCCTCTGTTGCTAAGTACTTCAACTAGAGTACCGCAAGATTATTTAGGGAACCATCGTTCATCTTTTAACTTTCTTGTCATTTTTGACCTTTTTTTGTCATTTGTCATCACAAGAATTAGCTTCAGAAATCTCTCCAGTAGCTATATAAAATTTTGTCCACTTAAAATAGTTTAATTAACAGTTTAATAATTCTGTGTGACGAAATTTATCATTTGAGGTTTGGAAATTCTAATTTAAATATATCTGAAGATGCAGTACAGCCACTGTTGAACATCAGTTTCAATCATAAAATTCATAGTGCAATTCCTTAAATTCAGTGGATGTGAATGTTCATGCTATGTGGAATTAATTGTTTGTCTTGTTAAAAACAAAAAAAAGCAATAGAAATAACTCAAAAAATTCCAGCTTAATCACTGGAAAAATCAGATAAGATTCAGACATCCAAAGACAAATCTCATACTTAAACCAGAATGAAAATAATTCCTTAGGTTAAATTAGAGTTGTTTTCATGTTCAAATTCTGTAGGCAGTGAAGGCAATATGTTTGTATGAAAAAAGATCAAAATGAAGACCTAGGAATTCAATCCTGCTAAAATAATTTGAAGTTACTTCAACTTCAAAGCAAATTTATGCAAAGTTCATACCCTTCTATGCTACTTTCACTATTTAAATTGGCCTTAGAGTGTAGCCTTGGAATGGCAAAAATATCAGTCATGCGAATTGGATCAACACATCAAGAGCAAAGTCATAAATATCTGGTCATACACAGATGGCAAAAGATTTCTTTCAACCCGTGTCAGTAAGTGAGGACTCAATATCCCTGATTTGTGAACATGTGAGTAACAACTAAATGCACTGCCTGAGTCAGAAAATGTTAGCTTCACCTTATCACTTGCATCTGTCCCCCACATACCTCACCAAAATCACTTCAGTCTCACTCAGCTGTGCTTCAGTCAGCTAGTTCTCACGAAGACCTTAAGCACTAGGGTAGACAATCAAGATGTAAACTGGATAAGAAGACAAAATGGAAACACAGTGCGGGATATCACTCACACATTAGATTGCCGTCTCAAAAAAACCCTTTAAGGATCCCAGCTCATGCTGAACAGAAAAGATGACAAGACAGACCTTGGATAACTTTATAATGTCCCTTGTGGAAGAAAAAAATCCCTCTATGCCTCTCTGAAGGTGTTTTGGCAAGAAGAAACATTCCATCTCTAATAGAGAAATGGTTCATAATCAAAGACATTTAGAGATTCTGTCAAACCAGTTTTCATCATGGCTAGGAGAACCTTATCTGCTAATGCAATCAATGCCATTTCAGTTCCAAATATGAGTGCAAAACTTCAGTATGTTGCAAGGAGTTGACATTTCAGCTACCCGTTCACTTGCTATCATCTTTGCTGCCTCATTCAATGACAGATCATTTCTAAATGATGGCGATGCAAAATTACATTGAACAAAGAGACTCTTCAAATCCTTCGTGCTACTGTATTTCCCATCACATGTTATTTCAGTCTTAAAGTAAGCAAGGATTATGCTATACTATAATTCTTTCGAATTTGAAATGACTGAGTGGCATGTACGACATGATTTCCTTTTAGTTATAGCCTGACTGTTCTCCTGAAACAGTGCATTAGGATCTCAGTGGATAAATGGAGAAGAGCAGGGTAATTAAATAATTCGTTGTTGTTGTTAATCTTTTATTTTATTTGTGTTTCTGATATGATGTTGTGAAGACCTCCAAGCTTTTAGCCAAAAAATGTTGAGTACCTACTAATGGTACAGGCAGCTGAGGTCTCCTTGAAGGGCAGTACAGATGCTCTGTATTTGTGTAGACACACTCCTGCATGCTTAATCACAGCCAACTTCAGATGGCTAAGGCTGAGCTGGCAGAACAGAATCACTCTCGGCTGTAGCAAGTGTTATAGTCTAAGATGTTAGGAAACAAAACAAATTCTCCAACATCTCTTCCAATTAAATTTGCCTTCCAATTACGAATGGGGTGATATGTAACACAGATCCTTTGCAGGGGAATTTGTTTCCAGTTCTCTGGTTGATTTCCAAAGGAAAAGGTGTCTTTGTCCCCAGTTGAACGATGAATAATGCATGTGTTCCCAGATTATTCCACCTTGTTCTCTGTTATTTCTTTCCCCTAAAGGAGCAGGAACTTTTCCTGTTTCTACAGAGCTATGTCTACCTCATTACTGAGTCTCTTTGTGTCACTTAGAGATGCAGTTAAACTGCAGTACCTGACTTTCCATTCGTGTGTCCAAGTACCCTGTCTCTTCACACTGTCACAAACAATGAAGGTGACAACATTTCTTTCAACAGACAAGAGCAAAGTACCTTTAATGTATATTTAAGGTTGCCAGTCACATTGATTGACACAGTGGGCTGCCAGAAGCATTAACTTATACCTTTAAGGAGGTGTACATTTCATTCTATTTGTTCAATCTACAGTGGGACAAGTACCACTAAACATGAATCATTTATGCTTGCCAGGATCCTGCAAATCAATAGTAACCTTCTCTGAACTGCTACTTTGAACTGGGTGAGTTCATAAAGCTGTACTCAGTCTAAATCCACAACGGACATTGTTTAGAGACTTCTTAAAACAGCCATACAGCATTTGTAAAATCAAGAAGGAAATGTTTTCCCTGGCATCTGAAGAAGCATTGCCTGCCACAAATCCTAAAGTGTTTCTTCTTCAGAAACTTCATACTGGAAGATCTTCAGGGAACATCCTACTAGCACTGAAAGTGTTTTATAAAATACTACTAACAGAGTTCTCCAATAAGCATTGCAGACTGCATGTACTTTGCCCCATTGCTACAACAAAAATTTGTAAAGAAAAAAAACAGTCCAATTTGAGGATGAGAACAATTTCTTTAGGTGAATTAAAAGCACAGTAGTCTGGGAGACATGATTTTGCACTGCATTTGTAAGTACACTACAGTAAAGAGTACCACAGCTAGAAGGAGTGAAAAGTCCAACCATCCTCTGCAGTTAAACTGCAGTCATTACGTGCTTAGATAGCAGCAATGAACTAATTAAATAAAAGTGAATTAGACTGGAGCCATTCTTGGAAACATACTGGGCTAATGACTTTGATGAGAAAACATCAACATACATTTTTCAAAGTGTTTCCAGCTTAAAAAATCAGGTACTATTAATAAATCCTATCTAGAAATTTCTAGACCACTTCTTCAGAGAGCAAAGACAGCAAACAAGATCCCATACTTCTGAGTTCGTAACAAAGCTTAGCTACAAGTATTTCCAGATTCTGCTTTTTTGCGTACAATTTTTTTAGGATAATATGTAAGCATTTGTACTCACTCATAGCATCCAATTCTGCTTATGCAGTCTCTTTCCTAATTAATAGGTACCACTGGGCAACATAAGAAGAAGATAATCTTATGAAGAGAATCATGTAGACCCAACGATTTCAATAAAACTCTACCTGGATTTGCTGGAATGGTTCTTTTTGCAGAATTCCTTCTTCCATTTGCAACACGCATGATCAAATTATGGGAGCTGTATTATCTTTACCCCTTTAAACTGAACAGTACATACTTTCTCTACAGTAAGATCTTAGATTCTAATTTATTCCCACACATTAAAGGAAAAAAATAAGTATTGTGTGCAAACACTGTGTGTGTGTATGTATGTGTGGGAGGTATTTTGCAATGTAGATGCAGCTGTTGCTTTGTGAGCTGCAGCTAGTAAAACTAGAATTATGAGCTGAAGGTGTCCACTTTCAGGTTCCCCTTGTAGAATTACGAGACCCCCTTACATTTTTGATCCTGCTATCAACAATATCTTCAAAGTCTTTCAAAAATTACCTTTGTTTTTGTCTGGAGGTTATTTCCATGCAAGATGAGAAGCTATTCTACTGGATGCGTTGGGAACCTGGACACTAGTTGGAAACCTGATCTAGTAGAAGATGGCCCTGCTCATTGCAGAGGGGTTGAACTGGATGGCCTTTAAAGACCCCTTCCCACCCAAACTGTTCTATGATTCTATGAGTCTATGATTCTACTGCTGATTTGCTGAATTGCATCCATAACAGATAGAAAAACTTTTTCTTAAGGCTGTTTTGAGGTTTTTTTCCTCCTTTAAAAATTCAGGAATCTGTCCTCCTTTCTCTGTTACAAAAACATTGACTGTACTACCAAGCATTTAAAAGAGAGAGAAAAAAAAGGTTAGTTTACGTCAGCTAAAACAAAAAAACCCACACCCCTCCACACTCTTCTGTGAGTCTGTATTCTGAGAAAAATCTAACTTCACAACCTCCTGTCTTTTTTCCACTGGACCTCTGCTTGATTTATCAGGTAAGTGACAGCGCTGAGGATTAACCATCATCCGGTCCCCGCTGCTCCCACAGCGTTTCTGGGTTGCACTTCCCCTTTTAGGGACAGATTGTTACTTTCTTTCATAAAGATGCAAAAAGGCACCAACAGGGATTTCAAGATGAGATATCCATTAGCTTTACAAGTGCCTCAAACATATTTTTTCAAGCTGGATATAAATTTATATTCGTTACTTTCTCAGGGCCCAAATTCAGTTGATGTGCCTTCATTTAAAAAGTCTAAATATTTTCTTCAGGAGTGGAAATCAAGAAGGGTTGTTTTTTTAACATACAAATTTCTAAATAATACAAATAATTTGGGAATTTAAGTCCTAGGCATTTAAAATTGGGAAAACCAGACTAGAGCATGCTCCAATTTAGAGATCATGTTTATTTGTCATCTGTGAAGATTATGCCTCTAGAACCTTAGAAGGATACAGCTTTGACTCAGATTTTACAAATGACATTGTACTACCAATTAGCTGACCTGTGTACCTAACCTGTCTCAAGAAGTTACAAGCCAGGTTAGGTGAGTAAAAAATGTCTACTTACATAGCTAAGATATGGGAGAGGAAGTAGGATAAAAACAATTTCACAATAAAATCCAGGAAGACAAAGGAATTTTGCCTGCCCAGCAAACAAAATATTATGGTAACAATTCTGAACAAGAAATTGAAATCTCAGAGAAAATATAGGAGAATGTTTTCATAAAATCCCAAAAGAGGATAAATTATTGAATGTTATAGGTATAAAAAGCATGAAGAAGATGGAGGCATGGACAGCTGACACGTACTGATTGCCGCGTAGAAGTATTTGTTATACAGAATAAAATCCATAGTACACATTCGAATGTGTCTGGGCATATATCACGGTAACAGCCCTGTTGTTAGCATTAAGTAGCTCGTAAATGTATATAAAATATGCACCTTCTCAAAGACCTCTCAAGCACACAGAAACAGAGAAATAGAAGAGGCTGAAAGAATTAATTCTGATAAAATGTGAGACCATGAACCCCTTTCAATGTTCCTGTTCCTATTTAAGGCAAGGTGTATAAACAAACGTGGACGCAAAAATTCAAACACTGCCAAGCACTCATGATATAGCAGTAGAGATCCTTCCTTCTGCCCTTTTGCAAATCTTACTTCAAATAAACAGTGATATTGAAACGTGATGGAAGGAAGAATGTACAACAAAGCCGGTAAGACCTTACGGGCCCAAACAACAGGTAAAGAGCCCGTTTATTTTTGCGTGGGCACTCTTTACACTTCTTACACGGAAATATAAAAACGTTACGTGGCAACCATCAGTGTTAATGCAGCCACGCGTGGCACATGAAATGGGTGTGCCTAGCATAATGTTATTACTAGGTCGTGCAAATATGGTAAATGACAATATTTACATTTCATTTTCAAATGACAATTATTAGTAAGAAGCAATATAAACACTGAGCAGGCACTTCTTCCCTGCCAGGAAGCTGTGAGAAATGCTGGGACAAGAGACTAATTCAAAGTTTACTGAACTTGAAAAGAGACTTCCCTTGTATTGTAATGGGCTTTGGATCTGCTCTTAAATAGCAAATAACATTGCAACTGAGAATAAGAACAGTTCATAGAATAATGTACTAAAAATTATTAACTTGAAAATTAGAAAATACATTTTCTTATTATGGAATGATTTTGTCTGTTTTGTAGCATTACTGTATTCTTCTCCCGTCTCTGGCAAACAAAGGAGATACCGCTATACTGTATATTCATCACAGCAGATTTCTCTATGTCAATGAACTAACCAGGAGACAAATACACGTTTACAAGTGTAGTACAATTAAAGATTCTTCAAGGTGACAAACACAGCTGTGTAAGGACCACAAATATGACATATGGGACTTAAAAGCTTTTTACAGCTCTAGTATTAAAAGTCTGGCTCATGAAGAACGAGTAAGTCTGTCACTGTTAATGTCAAGTCTGACGTCAAATATTCACTGGATTCTCTTTTCCTGCTGCTACTGTGTTATAACAACAACTAATATTTGCACTAGAACAATGAAGAAAAAATTTGTCATACACATGTATTGAAAAGCTTGATCAACACATTTAGAGTATTTTGAGTTTGTCAAACTGAAACACTTCACAAATCAGCATCCAACTAATCTGTTGACTATTTCAGAAAACACTATTTACACAGAACCTTGTACAAAGAACTCAGCCTTGTGATTTATGAATTTTTTTATAACTAGAATACGCAGCCACAGCTGGAAGGTTCAAATATCCTATTGCTAAAAACACGTTGTAAAAACTTGGACAGAAAATTTAAGTAAGCTATGTAAGTTTATAACAAAATCTCAATTGTTGCGGGTATTAGTGTGATGAGGTTCCAAAGTATGCCAGTGTTAAATTAAAATTTCAGCAGACCATACACATACAGACAACACACGAATCAAAACATACTCATTCACTTCCACTATATTGAATGCTGAACCAGTTTTAATTGCTAAACAGAAAAGAAACATGTTTACAGCTTCTGATAAACAGCATCCCCTAACAGAGTTACAAAAAAAAAAAAAAGATACCCCCTAAGTTCAACACCAAACACAAGATAATTATTGCCAGCAGGTGGCCAAGAATTGGCAAATGCAATTAATCTGTATCTTATGACGAAGTTTAAGCAGCAAGTTAAGCAGTCAGTTCATCACCTAGATGTGTGATTTCCTTCAGATGTTTCATGTAGGTATATTTTTAGTGTATAGCTACCAAAAATGACTATGCCACAACACAGAAGTGTCAGAATGCCACATTTTGACAATTTCCACAGACCTATTTGTAGTTCTGCATCCAGATTCTCAATTTCTTATGCTGGTAAGAAGTTTCTTGGCTGACTAGTCACACTGAAGTCAAAGGAAGAGGTTCCTAACAATAGGAATAAGCACAGTGTAGCAATCAGTTTAGAAAAGAGAAACTGTCTAAATAGGACAATAATTTTTACTTGAGAACAGAACAAATCGCACTCAGTTATATTGAGATAATAGATGTAGAGCTCCACATTACTGGAGTGTAAAATAATCTTGTTGAAATATTCCTTGTCCTTTCTTGATCAAGATAAATCACATGGGCGATTGTATTAATCAAACAGGGCAGACTGGGACATGTCAGGAGATTTAATAAGTTCTGCAGAGTTTTGGTTCCTATTGCTAGTTCCTCATGGTTATTGTGATATTCTGGCTCGTAGTCCATGGGAGATTTATTACAGAGCTCATTACATTAATTTGATACACTTTAATTAAAATATTAATTAAAGATAACTGTAACAAGGGACCTGGAATGTGTTGTGTGAGATCAGTTTCACAGAATGACATGTTGCTTCTCATCTTCCAATGCAGACTTTTAAGCAGGTCTGCCACACAAATGTAGGCTTTCTACTTCATCTGTCGATGGAGACAACATACCAGGTTTTCCAAGGTTGTTCCTAAGCTGAGAACTATTTGGGCTTTTTGCCTTACTTTTAGTAAATGTCAATTTGTATTGGTTAAGAGTCCTAGAGGTTTTCAGGATGTAAATTTCTGAATTATAAGTTAAGATTCATTATTAGTTAATACAAAAATTTGCAGCAGTAGGCTATTAGAGCAGAGCACACGCAGTTGATGCTTCTCTATGTCTCTTCGATATAACCCTGTCCCTCTCATACAAGCTATTAATCAATGGGTCCAGAAATATTCTCCTTGGTGAATAAATCTAGCAAGCATAGGCAGCAGACATGCTTGAAAAAATTAGAAGTTGTAAAGGTAAATGATGTGCAAATTACAATGGGGCTTCCCTGGGGATTTCAGCATCTTGGGAAGAGATGCAAGTAGCAATGCCTGGGCGCGTGCACGCACATACATGCACACAAACAAAACGTGGCCTTCAAATTACCTGTAGCAGAAATTATTTGGAACATCATAAGAAATGGAGCCTCTAAAAGCATAAATACTGAAGGAAAGCATATGTTAGATTTGAAACATTTACTATCATGTTCCTTTTGAACTCTGATAGTATACTAATGGACGTGCCAGAAAAATACCAAAGTGCAGGCAACCTAGAATGCCCACTAGCAAACGGGTACCTTACTGAATGTGAATTAATGGATAAGATGCACTGAAACAAAAATTGACTAATGAAAGCAGCAGCAGCTGTATCACAGCGTATCCTCAAAATATTATGGGAAAAAAGTTTAAATTTTCTGTATTGTTTTGCTAAAGAACTAAAGATATTAATTTCTACATTTCCTTGAAATCATTTGTTAGCTTGGACCAATAATTTCAGTTATATTTTTGTTATGAAGTAAATATAAAGGGTAACATCTAAATCACTGATAAAAATGTAACATCTGAAAAAGTTCCAAATTTCATCAGCTCATTTTAACATACAAAAATTGATATATCAACTTATGAAACAATTCAAATATCTCATCTTATTTTTGTATGCTTACATTTCTTCTCCTCTTTCAGTTGCTACACTTGACTGTTGTTTCAAATTAAATGGCCAAACTGGTGTCTTTGTTTGTGTGGCACCTTGATTACGCAGCAGCTAGCACAATGGAAATGGCAGAGGGGAACAGGCATAACTGTAGTGCAAGTAATTACATAGAGAGTGAAAACATAGGAGGAAATGTTTAATGAAAACAAATATTCCCTTGTCTTTCATGCAAGTCTGTCTTTAGTTTTGTATTTTAAAGGAAAGCCAGACTTTGTTATGATATCATGAAACAATTTAGAGATAATCTTTGGCAAAATGTGGTGTAAAAAAAGGAAAACACGTTTTGTCACAATAGAAAAGTTCACTGGTCTACAAAAGCGTTGATCAGATTGTTTCTGTTACTTGATTTTTACTGCTGAATATAGTAGTAGAATCAGTTTATCTGACAAATAGTTCTATATGTCAGAATTAAGCTGTCCAGTAGAGAAATAACTTTGCATTAAGAGAAGCTGTACCGGTTGAGAAAAACTTCAAATCAGATATCTGATTACCAGGAATAGGTAATTTTGACTTATTCACATAAAGATATAAAACATCCATTTATAACTTGATGCCATACATGCTGGTGCTGGTGCTGGAAGATTTCTTCCTGATCGTGTGGAACACAAATTCACTTTCAAATGTGAATATACTACCCTTACCTTTTGCAAAAATCACAAATGTGTTACAGATTCCTTCTCCCTCATTTCCAGTAGCAAATATACCTTCAGATGAAAATTACTTGGAATTTATATCCTTTTCTGCTAGTTCTCAAGTCCACCCTTCACTTAAAAGAAGACTATATTAAAAAAAATAGTTTGTTCACAGTAAGATGAACTTTCTCATCTTAAAGATAATGAAGCAAAAGAAGCAGAACAAACACTCTCTGCAGAACCCAACTACTACTGGGAAGCATTGCAGCTTTGAAATAGATGGCTCCTGTGGCCCGGTTTTGCAGCAAGCTGCTGATAAATGCCGCGTGGCCACCTGACATTTGTATTCGAGTTAAGAGAAACAGTGTTCTCGAATTGGAAATGCTAATTTGACATGATGATGATTTATACAGAAAATCAAAGGTAACAAGATGTTATGGATACATCTGATTTTGTAAGCTGTTTTCACCCCGTACTTGAAAATCAGCGCTTCAGGCTTCCTGCATGTTGTATGAGAGAAGGATGTTACGCATCAGTGATTTTTTTTCTTGTAGTATTGAATCTATGCCTGGTGATACTCGTTTTTACAAGAGTTCTGCTCAGTTCATTCATGTAAAAATTCCTATTTGCATTCTAAATTATCTTTCTGTTGTAAGTAACAAATCCATTTATAAAGATTTAATAAGAAGATCTCTAAGTAGGTCAGGAAGGCTAGCCTAGCTAATCATAGTGTTGACTTGAATAAATATTTTTTTTAAAATTACAATATTTTTATATTAATGTACTTGTTTTAAATCTTTATTTCTCACAGATAGTTTCACACGATTTTTAGAAAACTTCATATTTTAGGGAACAAACTCCTTTCCAGGTACTGTTGAGAAATGAAAGGAGGGTAAGTTTTTCCTCATTTAAAATTGAGAAAATTAAGATTGTGAGCTGTGATTTTCTACACATTGGTATCAAGGATCAATATCGAAGGTTCAAGTACGAGTCAAAGTCTATTGAGTTTGTACTAAGATGAATCGCCAGTACGGTCTGACTTAACGGCATTACTTCAGTTTTTCTGTATTCACCCCTGGCATTTGATTTATTGATTCCTTTCTCCATCCTCATTTTAATGAATGTTAATCTCTGAGGTTACTCGGTAAACAATGTTCTTCGACTGACCATCCTAACTCACTACCCCGCCAGGAGAAAAAACCCAAACCTCTCAATAATATTAGGCAGACACTTACTAATAAAGAGCAGTGGTACAGCCTGGTGTATCGGCAGGCCCGAGCCACCCACACCATGGGCAGAAGAGGCCCCAGGGATAGCCAGCAAGGGCTAACAAAGGCCGCCGATGGCACCACGTGGCACGTTTGGTGACGTCTTACCTACGGCGTGAGGCACAGCCAGGCAGAGCTCTCATCCAGCCGTGGTCTCGAGGCGGGCAAACCAGGGAGCGCACCTGATTCACAAGCAGCCTTCAGGAGTCTGCGGAAGACACAGCCAAACAGGCCTGCAGACCAAACTTCCAGCAGGCAGAAGTACAATTAGAACTTCACTACAAAAATGAAACGGTGGAAACTGAGTTGCCTGCCTTTTTTCTTGTGTGGCAACAGATACATGTGCATATTTATTCTGTGTATTTGTTGCTTCTTGAGAGGATAGTTCTGTTTATGAAGAATGACAAGTTTTGCTGTGCAAAAAAAGCTGCTGCTTGTCTGTTTTTGGAACAGACAGTGAGACTAACTTCCAGGCTGAAACCGGTCTCTTGAGATACAGGAACAACAAAGGCCTGAGGATACGAATATCCGAATCTTATCGAGGTTTGGTTTGTTTCCTAGCAGTTAAACTATTTCCTAGCAGTTAAACTATTTCCTAGCATTTAAACTATTCTATGTCAAACTGCGTCTTTTATCAAGACTTCCTACATCGCAGGGCGGTATTTCAAGCATAACGCACAGGTAATACTTCAACGTGGCTGGTATGAGTGGAGGTACAACAGGGAAAATAAGGAATGAGACAGACCGCAACAAGCCTAGAGGCCTCGTGCGATGTTTGTTGTCAAACACTAATAGTCTAGTTTGATGCTGCTGAGAGCGATGTAAAACACAGGGTAACCTTTGCCCATTCCTTACTCTGGAATTCCCATGTACGAAATGCCACCGAGGCAGAGCAGCTTCCCCGGGATGGCTGCCAGCACCGTGAGTACAGCTTGCTGAAAATAACTTGGTGCCAAGAAGATGCAAAGGGCAATCACTTAAAGGTAAAGATGCCGTCAGAGGAGTTAGCACGAGCATAAAAAGACTACAGCAGCGGTGAGGGAGGAATGTATGTATTTCAAGTGAGAGCTAAGCGACAATTGCAAAGCAACCGCTGCAGTTTCTAGAACTCATTTCATTAGTTACAATAATTTCAGGTGCCTGTAGGCAAGTTTATTTTAAATTTGTACTGATTTCTTCAGAATGATCAAGAAGCTGGACTCTAGACAGAGGTGTAGCCTGATTTGCTGATGTGCTAGTGACAAGAAGATGACATAATTTTGCCAAACTCATTTATATCTGAACAAACGTTTGTTGGGAGATCTGGTGAAGGCTATGTAACTGCAGTGTTAACCTTGTTCCATCAGAATAAAAGATAGCAAGGGAAGACATTAAGAATGAGGCAGATCCCAGAAAGACGTGAACTGTTCAATGGTTTGGCTTTTCAAAATAAAATGCAGTAGGGATTAGTTGCCAGAATATTAACATAGAACTTACGTAAAACACATAAACCAGCAAGGCCAGTTGATAAAACAGGGGAGCAGGACTTTTCTTGTTATGACTCAGACATAAACTGAATAAAAAAACTGGAAACAACATTACTTTCTTTATGTAAAATACACAACCCTCTTCCATACATGGAAGATTACCACGAAGCCAAGCAGACTTGTCCTTGCACGTATAAGACGGGAATTTGGTTTATATCTACTAAGTTTTTGATACCATCCAGTTTTTCAGGACCACTTGACAGGTTAAACATCCAGTCATAGATCTGATCTTTCATCTTGTGAGTTTCTGACAGATCTTAATTTTCTTTGCACATCTGTATATAATGACTCACAAACAATTCATATTTAGAATTTTTTATACTGTTATAAAATTCAGAAGAATATACAAGTATTTCTAATCGACAGATATATTCTGCCAGTTTTCCAAAACAACCATTGAATAAATATTTTACAGAATTTCTAAAAATGTTATAATAATTGAATAATCAATTGCTGGTACTCTGAACTGGCATTGTCAAGACCTGCAGAGACATTGGAATTTGCTCAGTATTCAAACACTCCCATAGGCAAAACTATTCACATGATTAAATACATTGTTAGAGTTCTAAAACATTCAGAGTATTTAAAATTGCCATTCTGTATAAGAAAAAAGATGCATGGCCATGTTATTGTTTTTGTGGAACACATTATTTGCAGGTACAACCATCATGATTTTTCTTTCACATATTAAGTAAAATTGCCATAATTTTATATTCACACGTAATGAGATGTCACAGGGTGAGCTAGTAAGGTTAATAAATGTTCTGGAGTAAATAAATAATGATCCTCATTTCTTCTTGTTTCTAAAAGTCAAATCTTTAAATTTCTGACACTTTTCTCAGATTTTTTTCTATTTCATTCCTCATCCTCGAGGGTGAATACTTTCCAGTACTGCATAAATGAGGACTATAGTGCCTGTTGTCTTAATTATTCTCTTTTAAATACGTGATGATTTCTTTGAAAAATTGGAAGAAATATACCCTGCACTTGGAAAAAGAAGTGTTGAGGAATATGATAATCCTCAGTTTCTTAGCAGCTCATTTTGGAATTTCACAGAGATGTCTCCTATGCAATTTTTATCCTGACGCTGGAAACAGCCTTTACATCACCAGAATCGTGCAGTCAACAATTGTAAAGAAATTTGTGTAAAGCTGGACCCAAGCCCCCGAGTACCATGACGCTGAACAGATTAAATATTTCTATGGGCAGCCAATATAGAAATACTGGTGGTCAAAAGATCAAGACTTGATGGAAACAAGGAGGAACAGTGATGGAATAGACTTTATATCAGCAATTTTATAGTCCGTATTGGATGGAGGAAGGTGCATTATTACAGATGTTTAAGATAGCAAGACACAGTGCAATTTCCCCCCGTCGTTCTCTCTATCCACCCTTTCCCGTTTCTTCCTCCTCCACCCTTTCGCTCGCTATCTGCCCATGCCCTGCCCACACAATGTGAAGCAGAGCCAGGTCTTTTGGGTCAGAGATGACAAAATCCACGCAGCCTTGGATGTAGCCAGCGAGCTGAGGAAAGGTGCGCTGTTAGCAGAGCTATGGGATCAGACTGTTTAGCAGTTTCTGCTGTGGGGGTGCCTATAGGGAACATAGCTCCAGGGTATGTAAGGTTTCCACCCTGCAAAGAGTCTGAACTTTGGGTTCAGCGGGAGGAGGGTACAGTTAGCATTCAGTGTGCATATGGTAGGTGAACTGAACTCTCAATTTTTATAATTAAAAAAAAAATCAAATACATGCTTGAAGTCATTCTATCCTTAGTTTAGGAAGAACTCCAAATCCCTAGGACACAGAGCAATTTTCCATAACAAATTATTTATTCTATGAAATGGCAAATTTCCATAGTGGAAGACTCTGTCAACATAAACTGCTTATACAAATGTTTGGTTGTTCTGCAGTCAAATAACTAGATTCATACACAGAGAATAGAAGACCTAAATATAATATTTAAGCACTAAATAATTTCTGAGTTAATAAAAAATCATTGTCCGAGTTAGAAAATCTGGAGTGACAATAGTTTCCATCTCCAACTCTTAAAAGATATTTATGCACAGATAGAGAAGCCATTTCAAAAAAGTAGCCTTTAATATATTTGTGTTTCCTGAGTTTCTATCTGTGGGCAATAGAGATGTCATACTTAAATGAGCCTTACTGGTCTGACTAATCTGTTGGATACAACATTTTCATACTCTGCTGGTACTGCAACACGCAACATAGAGCAATAGCCTTAAATAATCTCTTAGCTCAATACAATTTTTCCTAGGTTAGCATTTCATTTGATATGAGTCTGAACATGATATCATGTTCCTATTTGGGATCCAAAGCCTCTGAGACCATCTCTGCTTGCCTTTCTCCCTTTTGCTCTGTTATCAGTCATAATCAGAAATGTTTCTGATGTTTTGTGAGAGCTGCGGATATACCTTCCCCAAATGCCTGCCTACAGTCTGCCTTAAGATGCCTTAAGATGCATCGGCCTCCTGTAAGGGCCTGCTCAGAGTTCAGAAGGACAGTGTGGTTGTAATGGTCCACAATCAGAAGACAAAAGATTCTCTTTCCTTTGATATTTTTATTTAAAAAAAATATTTAGTTAGCTATAAAATCCTTTATCCCTAAATGTAGTAATAAGTCAGTTTTCTGGTCTTTGATTTTCTACTCTCTAAAGAAAAAAAGAGAATTTCAAAAAAAGTGAGAAAAGAAAAAAATGGGAAGTTAGTAAAGTAGCAAGCAGCTGCTGTAAATGTAATATAAAATATGGACAGAAGAGGAAATACTGCATTAAGTAAAAGCTCAAGAGTTTAAAGGAGAAAAAACCACATATGTTATGAGTTAGACAAAATTATGTTATATTCCTGAACAGCGGTGAATGTAAATTGTTTGCCCAAACATGTATCCTCCAGTTTTTCTACAGAATAGAGGGTTAGCTGAAGATAACTTTACCTCTCCTAGCAAAGTGCAAATAGCATTAATTTTATTTTTAATTTAAATTAATAGTATAATAAAATTATTGCCAGTAACCATTTGGGTATTTCTAGTATTACAATGTCCAACCCTTTTGAAAACTCTGTCCTACCATTCTGCTGATGTCTACCACAGCATGGCTGAGGCGACATATTTGACATTTTGCTTCAAAAATTTCTGAGGATCTCACAAATACAGCAAGGCCAACGGGAGCATTAGGTGCTCCAGCAAGACCAAGGTTCCAAAATGAGATCCCAAAAGCATTTTAAAGAAGTGGATAATTTTGCAAGTTCTGAGTTTGGTCCTTAACAGAATCATCATTTAAAGGAAAAGTATTGGAGTGACCAAGTCAAACTAAAGCTTTGTTTCTATGCCTCTATTTGTAAAAATAGTAACTGTAAAGCCCCTCTTAAAAAAACCCAGCTTTTTCTTTATTCATCAATGTGTTCAGAAACATTCTCTTTCTAAATTATAGTTTTCATTAACATACCCATTTATACTAGACTCTTCTAGAGCAGTGAATGCCATTGCACGCATGAAAAATGTCTTATCACTTCTTATACCATACATGATAATGTCACAACTTAGGTTGACTCAATTTCATCAGTTTTGGGCTAAGACCAAGGCCATTCCCTTTTACATGACGGACTTTCCAATGAGCTCCTCTTCTGGCCCAGAGGGACCGCAGGAACACTGCCTGAGGTTCAAGAGCAAGATGCAGAGGAACATTAATTAGCAAACCACCTGCATGCTCAGCAGGTACACTGCCTGAGGTTCAAGAGCAAGATGCAGAAGAACATTAATTAGCAAACCACCTGCGTGCTCAGCAGGGGCTTGACTCTGAAAGGCAGTGAGGGCAATTCAAGGGACCAGCTGAAGATTACACCACCACTGGTGATTTTGGTAGAAACATCTAGTGGTAGACTGACTCTTCATAAAAGCTTTCCTGATCTTGTTGCTGAAATCTACAGGTATCCTATACCTCAGAACCACCTTATCACTCACTCTGTAAAGTGCAGATTATTTGTTGTCAGCATAGACAAATCTGTAGTGTGTCAAATGTGAGGGTAGAATATGTTCAATCTCATCTCCCAACAGGAACCACAAGAGCAACTGTGTTGACAGTGTTATTCATATTTGTCTTTTTAATGTAAATTAGCTAAAACAATTTTTTCTCTCTGCTGCACTCAAGTGGCACTTCTCTGCAGAATTCAGTGGTATCACAATTCAGATCCCAGTTTGCCACAGAGGCTGACTTGCCATAGTGCCTTTAAAAATTAATTATTGTCTTGTATATTTGCAACATGGATAAGGACTCCTTGGTTTGTTCAAAGGCATTAGATTTGCTTGTGTTGAACTTAATAAAGTGTAAACCAGTTTAGGTAATGTAGAAGTTGTTAACATCAGATTGTGACTAATCTTCTGTCTGCTATAGGAGAAACAGCATTAGTTCCCGTGCCAGAACCTATAAATCAGTGTGGCGAAAAGGTAATTTTTAGACAAGTGTTCTCAGGAGAAAATGAGGGTGACAGAGTGTCAAAAAGGAGAAATGCTTCTTTAATATAATCTTTCAAAAAATGTCTCCAGAAATTGAGAAAGTAGCTCAGATACTTTTGAAGTTCTCCTAAAATCAGAGCTGAAGAAGGACAACTGTCAAAGTACTGCCAACGGATGACAATTAAAGGGTGGCTACATAGCAGTGAGACCTCCCTGCTAATTTTTTTCTATGTTTTAAACATCTGGACCTTTAGACATTTTTTTAAAGAATGGTTTGTTTATTTGCAAACTAATGTTCATGAGCTATCATAAAAAGGTGCAACGTCAAACACGGGTTGACATTAAATGCTTTTTGCTTTATTCTTTTATGAAATGTGTAATAGTTTTTACTAATACTTAGACAACAACAGAAGTCAACTCAGGCTTGTTCACATTAGTAGTAAACATGATTAAAAGTTAAAAAAGGATTAGCCAAGTGATGCTCTGCAGGTTTTAAAACTGAACTGTGAATAACAACTTAAAAATTCTAACGTAGTGAGACCAAGAGGCAGTTGTGTATTAGGTGGTCCAGACGAATGTGAGGCTGTCCCTCAAGAGGCTTGCTGACAGCTGACATGTTTGAATATTATAATCCTCCCTTTCTCATATTATTGGATTTAACAGAATGTTTGTTATGGTGTTTAAGCAAAAAATAAAAAAACAAGCAGAATCCCACACTCCTCTACTCTGCTAGAGAAGCCCTAAAGGGCTAAATCTGGGGGAAGGATGAGAAGAAGAATAATGCATCTGTGGTGCATGTGCAAGCCTCTTTTTAAAGCAAGTGTGTTTCACAGACAAAAAACTGTAACCACTACAAGGAAATCTTAACACGAAGAAATAACCTCTCCAGCACTATATAGTTATCGCATAAATAAAGCATGTTTTTTTTTCTCCACTCATTTTCAAAATAAGAAACAAAAGTAGTACTAGGTCTATCGGGAGGAGGGTGAGAAGAGGATTGCTGAAAGATTTAGAAATTCAAGGCTTCAGGACCTTTGAGCTTTCTATTCAGGCACTAAAAACCAAAGAGATCTAAGCAGACTTTTCAAAATAGTCTCTGGATTGGAACCAGATTTCCTGTCACCTCTGCCCACTAGCAGGCACCCAAAAGCAAGCAAAGTCTCTGCGCCCCTCAGTCCTCACAAGCAGGGTGGGAATCCTGCAGTAGCGGTGAGATTTTTTTTTCCCTGGAAATATACCCGGGCTTTCCTCTTGCAATCAGCAATGTGTTGGAACAAAAGCTGCTCAGGAGGAGGTGCTTATTTGGAGCAAACGCCCATTAGAAAGGTTTCTCGGGTTCAGGGCAGAACTCCTGGAGCTGCAGGTGGAGATCTGCCTGCAGTAACCTTCGTGTGCCACGCCGGCAGCGAGCGGGGAAGCTCTGGTTCACGCTGGGCTCAGCCTGGGGCAGCGGGAGGTGGGCTCTGCCAGGCCCCCTGAGCACAGGGTTCGAACCCTGGGGGACACTGCAGTGGGAATTCACCCTAGGAAGGCCAACGCAAGCAGAGAGGGAGCTTGAGTGTTTTTCTCCCATACTCTCTCGAGAGCACTAACCACAGGCTGTTGGTTACTTCTGTGTGAGGTAGAATGGGAAAACATCTCCCCGGCAAGCTCTCGTGCACAGCAGATCCAGCCGTTTCGTCCAGAGGCTAAAGTGAATTTGAGCTTTTTTGAAAGCTTGACCAATTCTCTCAGCCTTCATGACGATATATAGCACAAACTTCATTCAACATCCTCATGTTGCACTGGTTTTTGTTACCATACTATTACAGGTTATAGTTTGGTAGTGCATATTATTATTATAGATATAGTTTCGTGGTTCAAAGACACGGGATGTTACAGCTTTACTACATGAAAAACATATTGAGATACAGTGCAGTACATGTTGGCCCCCAAACAAAATTACTATTTCCTTGCTATTCCTCAGCTTTTAAAATTATTACTTACACAGCTGTGTCATTGAAGCAGATCATGGTCTATACTGAAAACAAGCAAAATCAGCCCCCTCTGTATTACAAATATATACGGTTTTGTAGATGCTAGCACATAAGCTAAAATTTAACCGTGAGGTTGTAATTTCAAATAAAATCTGGTAAACATTTTTTTTTTCTATGTTAAAGGGAAGGGGAGAAGGGAAGTTTAGGGGCTGGTGGAAGGGAAAGAATGCATCGCAGCTTCTGAGGAGCCATCAAAAGCAGCCTGATACTACTGCAATGCCGAGGAAGTCGTGGAAAACTGGTATGAAATAGGTACGGCAAAAGACTGATGAGCCTAAAATTTGATCTAACTGGTGAAGAGAAGGGCTGCTTGTAAGACCTGAAAGCTCAGCAGATCTGATCTTTCACAGATATAAATTGATGGATTCCTATTAATCTCAGTGGAACCATGCCATTTTACTCTCTCACACACCAATCCAATTTGAGTCTTCTTTCTATCTTTCAGCTGTCCTGCTTTTTAAAGCAGTCCTACAAAAACAAAGCAACTGTGCACCTAAGGAATTTGCTTGGTGAAGAAATACATTCCAGTTCTATCTTTCTAGCTGGCACTTACAGTTTGTTCAAGAAAATGAAGGTTTTTTTTAATAACAGAATTTTAGAATTTGGAAAATATACATTCAGTATAGTAGTTCTCTCTCTACAGTATATTATTTTCCACTTAGTACTGTAAGGACATCTTCAAGAGTTTTTTTTTGTAACAGTGTCCTCAGATCTGCTAAAGCAGAAAGCAACTCTCTGTCCTCCCAAGCCTTGAACAGGCAAAGCTCCCTCTTCTTTGCTGATGTGTGCAAGTTCTTCTATATTAATCAGGAGTAATTATTGTTTTCCTGGCTGTCTTACAGTCTTCTAATGACCATATTGATTAAACTAGAGATGCACTGCCTAATTAAATTTATGATGGCCGTTCTGATGCCACTTGAACATTGTTATTAATAGACACTGAGATATTATGGCAGTGTGTGAAACAGAAATGCCTATGAATAAGGACCACAGAGCCAAGTCATATCCCAGCATTTGAAACAGAGAAGGGCAGTAGCCTGTTTCAACATGGTTGTCAGTTAGCGCAAAGCCAGAAGTGTGCTTCCTGCGTGAAGACCTCATGCATCTGCTTTCATCTCTCTTGGGGTGTCTATGTGAGGTCTTCTCCTCCTTCCCAGAAGCCTGGTACGCAGCAAGTCCTCATTTTATCTAACCTTCTCAGAGGTTTAAAGCCACGTATAAGGGGTAAGTTGAGGGAAAGGCAGAACCAAATGTCAGATGTTGCCCATATTTCGTGTACTTCAGTGTGCAGCAGCATACCTAAGTGAAGCTCACAGCACTGACTGAGCTACACCCTCAGTTTCTTGTGGAAACTGGTGCTCTTCTACAGAACCATTAAGCAGATGCTGTCCTCTGGGGCTCTCTAAGCAGAGGTCCCGGTTCTCACTCTGTGCCAGGATCATCATACATAAAGGGGAAAACAGCTACACCCTTTGGATCCAGACAGCTGAATTCTTGGGAAAGTACTAAGGCACCTCATGTCAGTATGTGTTCGGTTCTAAAGCACAGGAACCACCTGGGAATCATCTCTCTTTCCAAGGGATGAGTCCTTGCACACTAATGGTAGCTCTGCCACTGCATATTAGCACAAACCCCAGAGCTTAGCCAGCCCTCAAAAGCACTGTAGGAAGTGTACTATGGGAAAAAGGTTGCGTAGGGGCAAAGAAAGAGAACAAAAACATGAAAGTACAGGCTCTTTCTTTCAGAAGGAACAAAGGGCAATTTCCAAAGGGAGCAGAAGTGATTATACAGTAGCTCAATATCATCCTCCATGAATTCTCTAGTTGAAGTTGAGGTTTCTTAATTTCACTTTTACAGATGTATATTTCTCTGAGCCATCTCCCAGTTGCTGCATATTCAGTCAAAACATGCCTACCTCCCACTTTATTCTTGGAAAGGTAATGATCGTCCTTTCCAAAACATCTTTCCTACATGCAGATGGGTTAGTATCATGGACTCTGCTATGAACAACCATGTAGAAAATTATATACAGGTCCTGACAGCAGTTGTTCCACAAGTGTGTTTTTATTTCTCTGTGACAATTAGCTAAACTTAGTTTGACAGGAGATTCTGGCTCTACTTTTAAAAACCTTACACTGCTGGCATTAACAGACACTATAGCGAGACATTAGTTGGTGAGTTTTCTCATACCAGAAATTTTTGTGGGTAACTAATATAAACCTACCAGCTACAGAAAAAAACAACCAACCCTCTGCAACTATCTTCTTCTAAATATTTGTTTCTTATTTTTAAAATAACCTACTCAAAGAGAAATAAATCTTGCTGTTTGTGGCTGCATGCAATTCTTCTTTAGCTAAACTGTAGCAAATTTGTCTCTGTGTGTGACTGGGAGAACTCTAACTGCTCATCCTCACCTATTAAGATGGAGAGATCATCAGCTGTGTTTATCCATCCAGGCAACCTGGATGTCTTATTTGGCTGGGTAGTAAGCTAGCAGAAGCATATCATATACCACCACAAGACTATGTGGCTTAAATAAGTAGCTAAACTGAGTTCTCATCCCTCCTCACTCACAGCTCCCACTGGGAGGAAGAACAGAATAAGAAAATCAAACTCAATAGGCCCCTTTCATTACTTTAATTTCTATAGTTCAACACTGTTTACATAATAAAATGATAGCTATAGATTTTTCACTTTCTAACAAGAGAACAAGTGAAAAATGTACATCAAAATTACAGCATCGATGGACTGCAGATACCACACTATTAAATGGGTGCAAAAGAAATGCTTAAAATAATTCGATTGTTGTTTTTTGACAATTGTCTCTGTCCCAAACTTTTCACTTACAGTTTTGCCACTGCAATCTGACTTCTGGAACTGCTCTCTCTTCTATCTGATCTGGCTCTGATTTGGTAATTTTCTACTTTAAAATTGGAGGCTTTAAAACAGATAGCTATCACTAGCCCAGATCTAAGCAGTGTGAACCCTAGCAATATATCTCCTGAATCCCACAGTCTGTTACAGGAAAACAGAAATTATAAGTTCAGCGGTTCAAATATTGTTTTCTAATGCCATTTTCTTGGAGTGGTGCTGTAGTAAGAAGAACAGTAAAAATAAAATTAAGAAGTGCTCTAAACAATTTTCAGGAAGATGCAGAAGAATTCTTTTTGCTAAAACATCTTTGAGAATTTGACTTTGCATTTTAAATTTCTATAAATTATATAAATTGTCTTAAATACAACAAATATGTTCTATCTCTCTAGAGTCGACACAAAGCCAATACTTCAGACCTGACAAATTCCTACTGCTATCAGAACACACATTATTTGATTTCCACTTATTTACTGTCAAACCACAGAAAAAGTTTACCAGCCACTCTCACGTGGTTGCTTATGTGGTGCCCAGCTTTGTGGCCCAGATTTTCAGCTACCATTGCTCATCTTCAGCTGCCTAAATTGAAGCGCCTTGTGTTGGCCAGAGAAAGAAGTAGCATCAGAACTTCTGAACTGTTTTTGGACACTTAGGCTGCGTTTCTGTGTCCCAGTGACTCTAAATAACATCAGTTTCACATCCTGAAACTTGTGACTGAAAAGTGCAATATTCACGCTAGATGTAAGGCCAACATTTCACTGAAAGTGTAAAAACTGATGTCCCGGCAAGGGTAAGCCTGCTTTCTGGCTGAGGAACAAGAAAAATGAATGCTATAATTCCAACAGAGAGAGTCCCATCTTCCACCCGATATGAATGTGGGAGGAGGAATACTGAGCCATCATTTCATTACAAAACACTTAATTTTGTTCTGGCAGCTGGTAGGACCCCAGCTGTCCCTTTCACTTTCACCCTGTCACAAACACATGGAGCGCTGTAATAATTTCAAGCATGAAAATGGAGAAAAGATGAACAATAGTGAGTTGCTAAGAATGTTCATTTAGATGGAATGTCTTCCTGGCTGCCCCAAATTACTTGTTTTTCTGTTAGCCAACTGCATCAAGAGCTTTGGCCATATATTGAGCTTGATTACAGGACAGATTAGGTCTTAAACATTTCTTATGATTAAATGAAGAGGTGTCAGATTTTAGTCTGCTGACAGTAATGTCTTGGTTAGTAGCTGGCATTTCTGCTTCAAACAGCTCCTATAAAGGAAATTACCAGTACAAGAGAAGTTTTTTCCCTGTGAGACTGAAAAATTACAAGAAAACCATATATACATCATAAAATAACAATTTTCAGACTGTTTCTCATTAAAATATGCTTTAACTATTGGTAGAAGAACCAAGGGGTGAGTGAAAAGGGATTACATATGATTGAATGTCTCAATTATACTTGATAATTGCAATGAAGACACTGGAAAATCGGTCTGCTTCAACGACCTACCTAGAGGTCTGGTAAGGGCAAGCAGAGGGCTGGATTTCAGAAGGGAAAAGCACATAAACAGGAGGAAGGGGAGGAAACAGCTGCTGTTTTAATGGTATATTTATATACTGGTTCACAAAATTAAACATTTAATAATTTAAAAAAGTGATTGGCAATACATTGGATCAGACTCAGCAGAGTATGCCTTACTCTGCTGGAATCACTGGAACTTCACTGGTGACAACTCTACAGGAATAAACTCAGAATGAGCAGCCATTCATATCACATGAAACTTCTGCAGTACGGACTTTTTTTAGAGACAGTTTGACTGCAAATGTCAGTAAGTGTTTCATCCAGTGCAAAGAGGCCAGCCTTAAATTGCATTTTGTTCCTGATGATGAATTGAGAATGTTCAGAGAAAGCATTGCAGATAAACTTTTCTTACTAAAGTAGAAAAACACTGTCATTTCCTCAGCTGAAGTCCACTTAGCATATTTACTAGTAGTGTGAGCTGTAGCAGTTGCTGCAAAGCACAGGTAGAGCAGAATGTAGAGCACAGAGCTTAAAAACTAGGCTTCTCTAAAAAATGTTTATCAAAAGAAATGAATAATTTAATTCTAGGAAATTAATATAAACAAATGTCTTACAGATTGTCTCTTGAAAACTTGAATGTCTTCATGTAGTTACAGGGTTATTCCTTACAGAACAGGCTGTAGTCCCTTATAGACTGAGGCTTCCCCTTAGTCCAATTTACTAATTAATCATCTAACAAATACTATATTAGCCTTTCTAAACTTGGGGCTAGAAAAGCAGTGCTTTAGTTTTTCAAAACAGCTGGCAGTTCACGTCGCAGGACTTTGAGGAGGACAGAATGGCATGTAGATTACAGAATAACAGCTCAACTAACGAAGCTGGACTTCGGGTTGTTGGATGATATGAAAAAATATCCTCCAGTATCTCAAAAGAGATGGGGCACTAAAGAGTTTATCTGTGACAAGCCTCTTTGTTTCTGCAGTCATCGGTGAAGATACAGCAAAGGAAATGGAGGAGCTGCAGTTATGCATTTGCAATACACAAAGTCCTTGTTTTCCCACTAGGCACTGCAGAATAGCAATTGTCCATTCACAGCACATATCACATCCTCTGCATTTCAGAGCTAATATTTTTGCAGTCCTCAAGCTAGCGTGCTTCAGCCTAGTGTAGTTAATTTTTGTAACCCTTTGAGGTGCATTGGATGAGGTGGGTGTGCTCATGTTCTGTTCCTTGTTACATGAATTGTTTTTTTGGGGTATAATTTTTAAAGTTAAACTAAAAGATTTTTGAATTGCAGAGCGTTAATATCTACAGCAACACCTCAAAGAGAGCTGTAAAAAGTCTTGTTTCATAAAATGGGAAAATATGAAGATTGCTAATCATTGAGCACACCTGTATATTAATCCAATTAAGAATAGAAATCGGCCGTGTTGGCTGAAATTATTTTTAAGACCACTCACACACACACACACACACAAAAGCTCTGACAAGTGGCTCCTCCTCTTATATTTTAGAATCACACTCCTGAAAACAATGTTAGTTTTATGCTAGCAGTTTCTTTCGTTTCCTGCAGCACACAAGGTCCACTGTAATGCTGCAATACTCATTCAAGGCAGATCACCAGCTTGAATATGAATTGAACCTGTATGCCACCAAACAGATGTCAGGCTACATTACCTCAGCTTCCAAGCAAATTTCCACTTTTCTCAGTTTAAGCAGCAAAAGCTATCTGAAAACTGGCGTTGATGTAAGACGATCAGCTCCCTCCCTTCCCACTGAGGATCTGCTTCTAAGTCAAAGTGCAGGCTGCTTCTTAATTTTGAACTTCTGAACCCAAATCAAATAAAGCAATCTTGGCATGTAGTAAGAAAAAATTATGTGGTACATGTAGTCCTAGAAATGAGTCTGATATTTTTTTTCTGCTTGATCTGTTTATTTCCAACTCTTTCTGTCTCTGCTCTAACTCTCAGAGAAACTCGCAGCCCCCTCAGGAGAAGAACGACTTTCTGCTTTCTTTTCCCTTCATCTAAGCCAGCCAAGTGCCAGGTCTCCTCTCCTGCCAGAGCAGTGGGAAAACACAGAGAAAAAGCAATCACGCTTTCCTCAGTGGGGTCAGAAAGGACTACAACAACAGATTCTTTCTGCAGTCTTCTTTCGCCATCAAATGGTTAAATCAACATAAGTTAAAATTTTCATCTAGTTTGAATAAAGAGAAAAAGGGAGGAAATTCAAAAACCGGTTGCTGTAGTAACAATCACCAGTAAAAATCTTTTCCACTAAATAATAGTATTATCTCCCTCTCCCCCTCACAATTTTAGTTCCCCTTCAAAAATAATCATGCTGCCTCTTTTAGATTTGCTGTACATACCTCAACCATTAAACAAGACATTTAACCATAGTGGCAGTTCTGTGACCTTTGAATGCCGTGAAATCTCTAAGCGGTGCAGCTTGTTCATGAAGACTTGTACTGCAGAATCCAGTAACTGCATCCAGGGTTAGGAATAGAATTAAGTAACGACAGCAAACAAAAATAAAAATAAAATGAAAAAAAAAAAAAAAAAAAGGAGAGAAAAGAAAAAAGAGAAGAAAACCTCCCCAAGTCCCCCAACCCAGCCAACAAAACCACCTTAAGGAGCAAAAAGACTCGGGGAGAGAGTGCACTTTTCTGCCAGTGTCAGGGCTGGGGTAGAGCCGCGCTCGCTGCAGCCTGCCTGCCTGCGCGAGCCAGCCGAAGGCCGCGCAGGGCTGGGAGGTGCTGTCAACTGCCACGGGCGCGGGCGAGCAGACCAATCCGCGCCCGCACTGCCGGCTCGCTGGAGTGAAGCCTCCTCTGTTTATGTTTCCTCATTTCAGGAGTGACGTCAAAGGGTTCGGTTTTTCCTCTGCATGTGCTATTAATTTTAAACGACTGCTATGGGAAGAATGTGGCAGTGATTTAGGCAGGCTACCCTACTCGGAAGAAAGCGGAGTCATGATTTATCTATCCTGGAATTAGCTTAGAAATATTTTATAATGAGCGGTACCAGAAAGATCCGAAATATCCTCACAAAATGGGAGGGAAAGGCTGTAAATATGCTTATATATATTGAAGTGTTCCTAAATATGCCAAATATGTTTCCCAGTGAGAGCTGTTATCTGTAAGGGTTGTGGTGCAAAATCAGACCTGAGTCTGCCCTTGCCCTGAAGGAAATCAGGAACTGCTTCTCTAAATTCAGTGGTGTCACACCAGTGTAAACCTGGTGAAAGAGATAAGGCCGAGACTACTGTACACATCCCTTTATCAGTCAGCACTAGCTAGACTGCAAATTAGCAAACTTCTTTCATCACCGTGTCAGTCACCAATGCAGTCACCCTGACGGCCTGCTGCTCCAGGCAAACACCCGTTCCACCACCAGAGCACAGCCCAGTCGTGCTCGCCACGAGCTCTGCTGTGGACCATCACCCACGGTTTTATTTCATACCAAAGTCCATGTCAAAAGGCAGGGGGCAATGGCAAAGCTTGGCTTCCCGTAGCACCGCATCTTTGTCAACAGAGAAGCTATGCAGCTGAAGCTTTAAAAAACAAGTAATGTATGTCAAGGTCAATTAGGCACGGGCAACGGAGGCCACAACAGCACAAGATCTTTGATAGGAGGTCAGTTGACAGTGATAACTGTTCAGTTACCTCCATAATTTTAATTTTACTGATTTGCTCTTCTAGGGATTCCTTTCAAAGACACTGCTTTGCGAGGCACAGTTCATGCCTAAAGAGTCTCAACAGTCTAACATTTAATTTTACAACACATATATGTGCCTTCAAAGGTGGATAGGCTGACAGCTCTTGAGAAAGAAATTTCTCAATGATGCACAGAACAGGTACAAAAACAGTAGAAGTAATAGGAGTTTCTCCATGACCACCAGCTAATGCCACTGAAATGTTACTCCAGAGAGGCCAAAATAGTTAATGATTTTTTTCTCAATGAAAAGTCTGCCTGGGCTATCACTGCTAATGTAATCAGCTTCAGCAACAAATGCAAAGGGTTATGGTGTTGTAAATCCTGGAATAACGTATTTGAAATATTAAATAAGTTAGAGATTTTCAAAATCAATTAGAGCTCATTAAGTTCATCTGACTGTACTTAGAGAACTGTATGAAGCAATCTGGAATGCATAAATAGGAATATTATTTGTAGTACACAGAAAATCATCGTGTTCGTCTTCACGCATCGTTGTTGAGGGGGCAGCTGAGTATTGCACTTTGGGAATTGCACTTCAGGGACCAGTTATGGGGATGTCAGCTGAAAATTGGTTACAGTGAGAGTGATCTGGAATCTGTGAAAAAAGGCGGAGACTGACATGGTTTAGTCCAAAAAAGGAGAGTTGATAAGTTATTAGCTATATAAAGGGTACATTTGTCTAACAAACAAACAAACAAAAAATTCTAGAGTTTATTCTTTGCCATGGAGACATTATCTGGCCTTTAAGGTCTTCTACAGCCTTCACGATGACATAGCTGCTTCTGAGCTGGTAATAAGCCTCAGACTGTGTTTGGGAAGTGATAAAAGCAATGCCCAAACTCTGTGAGGGCCTGTTCTAGGAACATGACATTGTAGATAATCAAGGTCCACCATTCCGGTCTGTGTTCTGGCTTTGTTTATTTCACCAGTATAGATATAGGCAAATTGCAAAGAAGAGGAGAATAAATTTTTCTCCAATTCATTGTGGTTAGAACAAGTAAACTGCAACAGATGAAAATTGTTTGACATAGGATAAATTAAAGGTAGGAGAGTGCAATACTGAAATAGATATGCTGTGATAGTCTGTAGTGTCCTATTACTGGCTATTTTTAAAAGTATGGTTAGGCAACCATCATTCATGAGCAGTTTTGATATAGGTGATATATAGTTTTGATATACTCCTACACTGGAGTACAGAGGTACGAGTTGGGT